>NC_053022.1:318897355-319068254 GCF_003073215.2 Triticum urartu | reverse complement strand
AAGTTCTCCCCCTCTCTTGTGGAGATCTATTCGATGTAATCTTCTTTTGCGGTGTGTTTGTTGAGACCGATGAATTGTGGGTTTATGATCAAGTTTATCTATGAACAATATTTGAATCTTTTCTGAATTCTTTTATGTATGATTGGTTATCTTTGCAAGTCTCTTCGAATTATCAATTTGGTTTGGCATAATAGATTGATCTTTCTTGCAATGAGATAAGTGCTTAGCTTTGGGTTCAATCTTGCGGTGTCCTTTCCCAGTGACAGTAGGGGCAGCAAGGCACGTATTGTATTGTTGCCATCGAGGATAACAAGATGGGGTTTATATCATATTGCATGAGTTTATCCCTGTACATCATGTCATCTTGCTTAAAGCGTTACTCTATTCTTATGAACTTAATACTCTAGATGCATGCTGGATAGAGGTCGATGTGTGGAGTAATAGTAGTAGATGCAGGCAGGAGTCCGTCTACTTGTCTCGGACGTGATGCCTATATACATGATCATACCTAGATATTCTCATAACTATGCTCAATTCTGTCAATTGCTCAACAGTAATTTGTTTACCCACCGTGAATACTTCTGCTCTTGAGAGAAGCCACTAGTGAAACCTATGCCCCCCGGGTCTATCTTCCATCATATTAATCTTCCAATACTTAGTTATTTCCTTTGCCCTTTATTTTACTTTGCATCTTTTATTTCTCTTTATCATACAAAATACCAAAAATATTATCTTATCATATCTATCAGATCTCACTCTCGTAAGTGACCGTGTGGGCATTGACAACCCCTTATCGCATTGGTTGCAAGGATTTATTTCTTTGTGTAGGTCCGAGGGACTCGTGCGTGGCCTCCTACTGGATTGATACCTTGGTTCTCAAAAGCTGAGGGAAATACTTACGCTACTTTGCTGCATCACCCTTTCCTCTTCAAGGGAAAACCAACGCAAGTGCTCAAGAGGTAGCAAGAAGGATTTCTGGCGCCGTTGCCGGGGAGGTCTACGCAAAAGTCAACATACCAAGTACCCATCACAAACCCTTATCTCCCTCATTACATTATTTGCCATTTTCCTCTCATTTTCCTCTCCCCCACTTCACCCTTGCCGTTTTATTCGCCCTCTCTCTCTCTCTCTTCGTCCTACCTCTCTTTCTCTATTTGCCTCTTTTTGCCCATTTCTCGTTTGCTTGTTTGTTGGATTGCTTGCTTGTCACGATGGCTTTACGTAGATTTGGTGATCTTCACCTTAAAAGGTTTGAAGAGATCAAAAGCAACGTCAGGAGTTTTATGGTTTTAAAATTTGAGCATGATAGTTTCTTTAGAAATGAGCTTAAAGAACAAAAAAGTTTTATGGGTTATATGAATAAAGAGCTCGATGATATGTCTAAAGAATTTGATGGTTTGAAATACAGATTGCTTATCTTGACAAGTTAATAGCTGAAGTTTTGGATAAGCAAGCCACCTTAGTTAATAAGATGGCCGCTAAGCCGGATTTTTTTTGGAAGATAAAGATGAAGATCTAAAAATTATTGTTGTGTCCCCTATTAAATCTTTGTTTTGCAATATGAATCTTGATAATGATGGGACTCGATATGATTCACCTTTACCTAGACGGCGTTCCAAAAATTCGAAGTCTTTAGATCTTGATGCTAAAATTGTTAAAAGTGGGATTGAAGAAGTCAAAACTTTAAATATTAATGAACCCACTATTTTGGATTTCAAGGAATTTAATTATGATAATTGCTCTTTGATAGATTGTATTTCCTTGTTGCAATCCGTGCTAAATTCTCCTCATGCTTATAGTCAAAATAAAGCTTTTACTAAACATATCGTTGATGCTTTAATGCAGTCTTATGAAGAAAAACTTGAGTTGGAAGTTTCTATCCCTAGAAAGCTTTATGATGAGTGGGAACCTACTATTAAAATTAAAGTTAAAGATCATGAATGCTATGCTTTGTGTGATTTGGGTCCTAGTGTTTCCACGATTCCAAAGAATTTGTGCGATTTGTTAGGTTTCCGTGATTTTGATGATTGCTCTTTAAACTTGCACCTTGAGGATTCCACCATTAAGAAACCTATGGGAAGAATCAATGATGTTCTTATTGTTGTAAATAGGAATTATGTGCTTGTAGATTTTATTGTTCTTGACATAGATTGCAATCCTTCATGTCCTATTATTCTTGGTAGACCTTTCCTTAGAACGATTGGTGCAATTATTGATATAAAGGAAGGGAATATTAGATTCCAATTTCCGTTAAGGAAAGTCATGGAACACTTCCCTAGAAATTAAATTAAATTACCTTATGAATCTATTATGAGAGCCACTTATAGATTGCCTACCAAAGATGGCAATACCTAGATCTATCCTTGCTTTTTATGCCTAGCTAGGGGCGTTAAACGATAGCGCTTGTTGGGAGGCAACCCAATTTTATTTTTATTCCTTGCTTTTTGCTCCTGTTTAGTAATAAATAATTTATCTAGCCTCTGTTTTGTTTGTGTTTTTTGTGTTTAATTAGTGTTTGTGCCAAGTAGAACCGTTGGGAAGACTTGGGGAAGGTCTTTTTAATCTTGCAGTAAAAAACAGAAACTTTAGCGCTCACGAGAACTGCTGCCATTTTTATTTGGAAAGTGCTATTTAGTTAATTATTTTTGAAGGTGATTAATAGATAAATTCCTCACGTCCAGAAATTTATTTTAGAATTTCTGGGGTTCCAGATCTTGCGTTAGCCACAGATTACTACAGACTGTTCTGTTTTTGACAGATTCTGTTTTTCGTGTGTTGTTTGCTTATTTTAATGAATCTATGGCTAGTAAAATAGTTCATAAACCATAGAGGAGTTGGAATACAGTAGGTTTAACACCAATATAAATAAAGAATGAGTTCATTACAGTACCTTGAAGTGGTGTTTTGTTTTCTTTCGCTAACGGAGCTCATGAGATTTTCTACTTTAAGTTTTGTGTTGTGAAGTTTTCAAGTTTTGGGTGAAAGATTTGATGGATTATGGAACAAGGAGTGGCAAGAGCCTCATATTGGGCATTCCCATGGCACCCCAAGATAATCTAAGGACACCTAAAAGCCAAATCTTGGGGATGCCCCGAAAGGCATCCCCTCTTTCGTCTACTTCCATCGGTAACTTTACTTGGAGCTATATTTTTATTTACCACATGATATGTGTTTTGCTTGGAGCGTCTTGTATTATTTGAGTCTTTATTTGTTAGTTTTACTCAATCATCCTTGCTGTACACACCTTTTGAGAGAGACACACATGATTCGGAAATTGTTAGAATACTCTATGTGCTTCACTTATATCTTTTGAGTTATACTAGCACATATGCCCGTGCGTTGCAACGGGAAAAGTTGATGTTTTGTGCAAGTATAATGTCCCACGGCACCGAATTCACTATGAAAAAAATTCTGCAACACTCCTTCTACAAAATGAAAATAAAAAATATGATGCAATTTAGCCGTGTTCATATTTTTTTGTTGGGCATAATCTCCCACTGATTTCATCGAAGTATACTCCTTCCTTTAGTTACCATGACGTCATCACCCGTTTTAGTCGGGAATTAAATCCTTCCTTTTCTAATTTAATATCCCCAACACATTGAAGCATACATATCCTTCCTTTTAACTATCCTACCTTTTTACCTCATGTCCTTCCTTTAATTAGCCTCATCTATTTGAAAATTCTATTTATTAAGACCACAATCTTTCTTTTAATTATTTCACAAGTTTACCCATAATCCTTTTTTTAATTAGCCACATCCGTTTAAATGAATTACCCATAATCTTTTTTAATTAGCCACATCCGTTTAAATATTTTATTTAAGTCCACAATCCTTTCTTTAATTAGCCCATTCGCTGAAACATGTGGACTGTCACTCATGTATTTAGAGTGAGTTGGAATTTATTAAATATGAATGACGCATAGGTTGTTGCATTGAAGATCCAGATAGAAGGTCCTATTTAAATTCCCACAATGTTAATTTATTTTGACCTAATTATTTTTCGCGGACTCTATAAAGCCCATAAAAGGCCCATCGAAATGAAAAGGACTGAACCAAACAAAGAATATATATTCCTTTTAATAGTTGGAACTGAACCAAACCAAGAATACATATTCCCTTTAATAGTAGGTATAGATTTTTTTTGCTCTAGAGCTTCACTTATATCTTTTAGAGATCGTCGGTGGATTTGTTTTATAGAAACTATTGTTCTCTCATGCTTCACTTAGATTATTTTGAGAGTCCTAAAAACAGCATGGTAATTTGCTTTAATTATGTTAGGCATTCAAGATTAATAAAAAAATTCTTAAGAGTGTGTTGAATACTATGAGAAGTTTGATACTTGATAATTGTTTTGAGATATGGAGATGGTAATATTAGAGTCATGCTAGTCGAGTAGTTGTGAATTTGATAAATACTTGTGTTAAAGTTTGTGATTCCCGTAGCATGCACATACGGTGAACCGTTATGTGATGAAGTCGGAGCATGATTTATTTATTGATTGTCTTCCTTATGAGTGGCGGTCGGGGACGAGCGATGGTATTTTCCTACCAATCTATCCCCCTAGGAGCATGCGCGTAATACTTTGCTTTGATAACTTGTAGATTTTTGCAATAAGTATATGAGTTCTTTATGACTAAGGTTGAGTCCATGGATCATACGCACTTTTCTTCCTTCCACCATTGCTAGCCTCTCTAATACTGCGCACCTTTCGCCGGTATCATACACCCACCATATACCTTCCACAAAACAGCCACCATACCTACCTATCATGGCATTTCCATAGCCATTCCGATATATATTGCCATGCAACTTTCCACCATTCCGTTTACTATGACACGCTCCATCATTGTCATATTGCTTTGCATGATCATGTAGTTGACATTGTATTTGTGGCAAAGCCACCGTTCATAATTCTTTCATACATGTCACTCTTGATTCATTGCATATCCCGATACACCGCCGGAGGCATTCACATAGAGTTGTAATTGTTGAGTTGTAAGTAAATAAAAGTGTGATGATCATCATTTTTAGAGCATTGTCCCAAGTGAGGAAAGGATGATGGAGACTATGATCCCCCACAAGTCGAGATGAGACTCCGGAAGAAAAAAAGAGGCCATAAAAAAGAGAAGAAAAGGCCCAAATAAAAAAATGAGAGAAAAAGAGAGAAGGGACAATGCTACTATCCTTTTACCACACTTGTGCTTCAAAGTAGCACCATGATCTTCATAATAGAGAGTCTCCTATGATATCACTTTCATATACTAGTGGGAATTTTTCATTATAGAACATGGCTTGTATATTCCAATGATGGGCTTCCTCAAAATGCCCTAGGTCTTCGTGAGCAAGCGAGTTGGATGCACACCCACTTAGTTCCTTTTGTTGAGCTTTCATATACTTATAGCTCTAGCGCATCCGTTGCATGGAAATCCCTACTCACTCACATTGATATCTATTGATGGGCATCTCCATAGCATGTTGATACGCCTAGTTGATGTGAGACTATCTTCCCCTTCTTTTTTGTCTCCTCCACAACCACCATTCTATTCCACCTAAAGTGCTATGTCCATGGCTCATGCTCATGTATTGCGTGAAGATTGAAAAAGTTTGAGAACACCAAAAGTATGAAACAATTGCTTGGCTTGTCATCGGGGTTGTGCATTATTTAAATACTTTGTGTGGTGAAGATAGAGCATAGCCACACTATATGACTTTGTAGGGATAACTTTCTTTGGCCATGTTATTTTGAAGAGACATAATTGCTTAGTTAGTATGCTTGAATTATTATTATTTCTATGTCAATATTGAACTTTTGTCTTGAATCTTTAGGATCTAAATATTCATACCACAATTAAGAAGAATTACATTGAAATTATGCCAAGTAGGATTCCACATCAAAAATTCTGTTTTTATCATTTACCTACTCGAGGACGAGCAGGAATTAAGCTTGGGGAGGCTTGATACGTCTCCAACGTATCTATAATTTTTGATTGTTCCATGCTATATTATATTCTATTTTGGACATTATTGGGATTTATTATACACTTTTATATTATTTTTGGGACTAACCTATTAACCGGAGGCCCAACCCAAAATTCATGTTTTTTTGCCTATTTTAGGGGTTCGCGGAAAAAGAATATCAAACGGAGTCCAAACGGAACGAAACCTTCGGGAACGTGATTTCGAAACGAATATGATACAGAGGACTTGGACCCTACGTCAAGACATCAACCAGGAGGCCACGAGGTAGGGGGCGCGCCTACCCCCTAGGCGCGCCCTCCACCCTCGTGGGCCCCCTGTTGCTCCACCGACGTACTCCTTCCTCCTATATATACCTGCGTACCCTCAAACTACCAGACACGGAGCCAAAACCCTAATTATACCGACGTAACTTTCTGTATCCACGAGATCCCATCTTGGGGCCTTTTCCGGAGCTTCGCCGGAGGGGGCATCGATCACGGAGGTCTTCTACATCAACACCATAGCCTCTCCGATGAAGTGTGAGTAGTTTACCTCAGACCAATTGTCCATAGTTATTAGCTAGATGGCTTCTTCTCTCTTTTTGGATCTCAATACAAAGTTCTCCCCCTCTCTTGTGGAGATCTATTCGATGTAATCCTCTTTTGCGGTGTGTTTGTTGAGACCGATGAATTGTGGGTTTATGGTCAAGTTTATCTATGAACAATATTTGAATCTTCTCTGAATTCTTTTATGTATGATTGGTTATCTTTGCAAGTCTCTTCGAATTATCAGTTTGGTTTGGCCTACTAGATTGATCTTCTTGCAATGGGAGAAGTGCTTAGCTTTGTGTTCAATCTTGCGGTGTCCTTTCCCAGTGACAGTAGGGGCAGCAAGGCACGTATTGTATTGTTGCCATCGAGGCTAACAAGATGGGGTTTATATCATATTGCATGAGTTTATCCCTCTACATCATGTCATCTTGCTTAAAGTGTTACTCTGTTCTTATGAACTTAATACTCTAGATGCATGTTGGATAGCGGTCGATGTGTGGAGTAATAGTAGTAGATGCAGGCAGGAGTCGGTCTACTTGTCTCGGACATGATTCCTATATACATGATCATACCTAGGTATTCTCGTAACTATGCTCAATTCTGTCAATTGCTCAACAGTAATTTGTTTACCCATCGTGAATACTTATGCTCTTGAGAGAAGCCACTAGTGAAACCTATGGCCCCCGGGTCTATCTTCCATCATATTAATCTTCCAATACTTAGTTATTTCCTTTGCCCTTTATTTTACTTTGCATCTTTTATTTCTCTTTATCATACAAAATACCAAAAATATTATCTTATCATATCTATCAGATCTCACTCTCGTAAGTAACCGTGTGGGGATTGACAACCCCTTATCGCGTTGCTTGCGAGGATTTATTTGTTTGTGTAGGTACGAGGGACTCGTGTGCGTGGCCTCCTACTGGATTGATACCTTGGTTCTCAAAAACGGAGGGAAATACTTACGCTACTTTGCTGCATCACCCTTTCCTCTTCAAGGGAAAACCAACGCAAGTGCTCAAGAGGTAGCATCGCCGCCGGTGATCTGCCCGATTTGCTGTTGCATCCTCTCCATAGATGTCCTTCTGAGAGGTCCAATGATAGCTTTGGAAGATGGGAGGAGAGACGGTGGTCTTGCAATAGAGAAGAGGGAGAGGCGAGATGGTGGTTTTGCAATGGAGAAAATGGAGAGGAGAGGGGGAGGTTTTGCAATGGAGAAGAGGGAGAGGTGAGACGGTGGTTTTGGAATGGAGATGATGGAGAGGAGAGGAGGTGGTTTTGGAACAGAGAAGAGGGAGAGGAGCTTGCGGTAGTGATTTAGGATTGGACGAGAGGGCCGACGCGCTGTGACTGGATCAAAATCAAAATCAATTTACCCTTCAATTAAGAAAGTGACCCCACATTAACTAGTATCCCTTTTATTCTGGATCATAATTGACCATGATTTTCACAAATAAAATATATGTTATGCATTGAAAAAATAATATAATTGGAAAGTACATTCATATACGAACCAAACGATACAATTTTTGGTGACATGCATTCACATTTTGCTTTACAAATACAGTACATGGTCAAACTTTGACCCAAAATACGCAAAACAAAAACATACTTCCAAGCCCAGCATCGCTCCTCTCCTCTTAAACCACCGCCGCTCCTCTCCTGTTCCAATCTAAATCCAGCGCCGCTCCTCTCCTCTTCCATTTCAAAGCCACCGCCCCTCCTCTCCTATTACAATCCAAAACCAGCGCTGCTCCTCTCCCGTTCTAATCCAAAACCAGCGCCGCTCCTCTCCTCTTCCATTCAAAAACCACCGTCAGCGAGTGAATGTGATGTGGAGAAGTAGATTGATGGAGGAGTACAACTGATACGTGGGGATCGCAGATGGCGACCCTTTGAAGCTAGCTAGGATGTTAGAGATGCAGTCTTGGTTTAACAACAAGGACCAACTAGCGGCGACGGCGACATCCATGGCCAAATATCTGCAACAGAGCGAAAAGGCGGCGATACTACCGAAGGGAGTCGCGCCATAGTACATAGAGCTGCTCCACTAGTTAATGGAGCATACATCACTAAATCCGATCGTGAGGCATCGGTGGTGGGAGTATCGATCCCAGATGGAGCATCCACCAGAGATTGAAGGATCGAGCATCTATAGGGTGCCGTTTGTGAGGGTGCCGTGCCAGAGCGAGCCGGTGGAGTCTTCGTCGACCAAACCCAACTACAAGAGGAGAAAAGCAGTTGGCCCGGTGACGCTTCCCCGCCATCCTCTCCATTACCGTTCACACCTTCTCACGGGGCAGCTGTCTGCCGCAGGAATAGGAGGGGACCCCCCCCCCAAGCCCAATAGTCTAGCAGGTTGTGAATTGTCAGGGGGAGCTTAGGGTTGTCAGTATTTGCAGGTTGTGAATTGTGTTTTGTGTTGTGTATTTTGAGAGTATTTTCAGATATGAATGTCTTTTGAATTTCAGATTTGCAGAATTGAGAATATGAAGTATTTTATGAATTCTAGATATCTATTTTTAGCACTTAAAAAATGTAGTTTCATAGGAGTATAAAAGTGCAGACAATGTGATTCTCGGAGAAGAAACTGCAAGTTTCAGTTTTAGATAAGAAACTGCAAGTTTCAGTTTTAGATAAGAAAATAGGGATAACATCATGTTGGAAGTTTTATTCATGGTCGAAAATGGAACTACCAACCAGTTAACATCATGCTGATCAACATTCATGCATAGCACATCTTCATATGATGCACAGTCAAAAAGATATGCTATTTTCAAAATGCCCACACAATGTTGAGTGTGCGAAAACAGAGAAAATGAGGGACGAAGTTCTGGCAAGTGTTGGACGTGGTGTGCGTAGATGACAATGGGGACCCACATGTCAATAATGGCAGAGGCAAAAAAATTGGAGATATTTTCCCTGCATCAGGTGGAATCGAACCCGGGCGGAACAGCGCTCGGGGTAGTGTCACTTGGCCACTGGCTAGTTCAGTAGTTTCGGTAGAAATAAGGCACTGCCTCCAGTGGTTCTTTCTCATGCCTTTGTGTGCTTGCCGCGGCGCCGCTATCTGCTGTCGTGAACATGCTGAACAAACGAGAGGAATAGGGAGAGGACTGTACGTGGAGAGGCGGACAGTCGGGACCCACCAAGTCTATGGTCGTACGCAAGCAAGTGCCTCATTGAAAAAAATACTTCCTCCTAATGCTATACTAATGTTGGGGCCCACAGGTTTGTCAACATAGTTACAACATTTTCTTTGAGGTGCTTCAATGTAGTTACTGAAGGAGATAAATTTACAACAAAGCCGGGGAGCTGGCAGGTATCATTTATTATCAGTGGGCCAGCAAGTATCAGCTGGGTCATGGGCTGCCTCATCTAGGCTTTGTTTTTTAACATGCGCAGCCCATGACATGCCGGTTTGTATTTTCTTGAGGGCCATCATGTATCGACCGGCCTATGGACCTCCCCATCCGAGGTTTTATTTTTCCTGAAACATCGGCAGCCCAACTTATGTTTTTTTGAAGAAAACGCAGAGGTCTGTTCTATTTTTCTATATAAGAATAGGAACGCCAGGTCCAACTTATGTTTCCCTTCTAACTATATTATATATATTTAAATTATTTTATATGTTATTATATATTATTGTTATTGTGGTCATATGTTTGACAGATACTTACATATATAAGAAAACAATATCCCATATCTTATTAACTTATAAAAATAATTTTTTAACAATAATATCCTGGATTTTTTTACATTAAGGCAACGAAAATCCTGGTGATTGCGTACAAAAGCTTGGTAAGATCTAAGAACCAATGTAATAATAAATCACTTATTATTTAAATATATTTATAACAAAATGCTTAGTCCCTGTTTAGTTTTTGATAACATTGCTGCGCCCAACCCAACATTATAATTAAACCAGCGCAGCAAAATCGTGTATTTCAAGAAAGTGCAAATGGCCTGTAATTTTTTAGGAAAAAAATAAGTGGGCCGCATGGATGCTACATTATTTGTTCAGCCAGCCCAGCAAATTCGTGTATTTCAAAAAAGTGAAAATGGGCTATAGTTTTTTTAAAGAAGGCCACATGGACGCTACATTATTTGTTCACCCAGCCCATCAATTGGATTGTAATTCTAAAAAAAGATCAAATGGACTGTAAATTCTGAAAAATGGGTTGAATATGTGCCACATTTTTGGAGGCTGAAATGTGGGCCAATAGGTCAAAGCCAATGCGAGTCATTGTCAACTTAGTCAACAAATGATTCTGACATCATTAGCCGTTGGATTTACATCCAACAACCAGCATCCATCTTCGATCTCTCGTCTTCTTCCTCCAGCGCTGCCGGGACCACCTACTCCCGCCTCTTGCTGCTAGTAGCTCTACTTAGCATGCTTCCCTGTGAAGCGCTACCCCACCACCGGTCGGGCAATCCCTCCACCCCTCCACACCTCATGTTCTTCTCCACCGACTGTCGAACCACGCCCCACCAAAACCAATTAACCCTCGTACACCTCTCCGTTTGCGACTCCACTCCCGCGTCTTCACATCTTCGGCTCGTTGTTGTCTGGGGCCTCACTGTCGTTCACCACCATGGATGTGCTCGGCACGGCATAGTTAACACACACAAAAATTATTACTCCCCCTGCTAGTTGGGACTCACCATAGTGGGAGTCTGACTTGTGGGCCTACTAAGTTGACGGGGACGGAGGGCTTTGTCAACTTAGTCAATATGAATGATTCTAGCTCCAGTGACCGTACAATGTCCATCCAACTGCCGTGGTTCTTCTTTAACCTCTGGTCTTCTTGCTCCGGCCGCCCAAACCAGCGCCGGTCGTGCCGCCTGCTCCTGCCTCCCATGGTCGGCTGAGCTGCCGCGGAGGCCTCACCGCCCCCTACTACTCCTACAGCTGGCCCGGCCATCCTATACTCACCCACACCCCCTGTTATTCTACGGTGATGACAGCCTCACACCGCAGCCAACCCCGTGAACCATCATACTCCTCTCCGCGTGGGCATCCACTGACGCGTCTTCCCCGGCTCCGCGTCGTCCCCTTCCTAGGCCTCGCCGTCGTCCACCGCCTTGGTGCTCTCAATGTGGCCTAGTCAATGTGGTCAAGGAACGACTTTCAACGGAAGAGTACTGTACGTGGAGAGGCTGACAGTTGGGTCCACGACCGCAACAAAGAAGTGCCTCCTTATTATGCACAAAAAAATGATTCCTCCACCTGACAGTTGGGACCCACCAGACGGGCCAACGTATTTCGTGAAAAAATGTTTCCCCCTGACTGCTGGACCCACCAGCTACATCTTCGCACACAAGGAAGTGTGTCCTTATCCTCCCTGACAGCTAGGACCCACCCAATCGAAGCGTACGTACCGTTGTCTGTCTTGTCGCGAACGTGTGCGTACATACTGGTCAATTGGTCGCTCTGCAACGATGAACCATGGCCGAGTAAGTAGCGGCACATGTCATAGTAGAGCCCACCACATAGCAGTTCAGGTTGTCCCATCTAAATCGTATACACGTACATAGAACTACACGCCAAAAAATATGGCCACATACATACATACAGGCAGGGTCTCGAACGCCTACTCGCGCATACGTACGACCAGGGCTGGTATACATGGAGAGGCAGCGACGGCGTCCTGTTCATCGGCAACCAACCGGCTGGGTCGGAATGGAATGGGTCGTGTTCATTGGGAGCCAACCGTCTTGGATGGAATAGCCGATCGAAATGAGGCATGGCGTACCGCAGAACAGAGGAAACGGCCTTCTGTTCGACCGGCCATGATCGAAACAGGATCTTCTTCATCGAGAGGGGTCTGGCGTACCACAAAACAGAGGAAACGAACTTGTGTTCGAGTGCCTACGGTTGAAACGGGGTCCTGTTGATCGTGAGGGTGTGGCGTACCACAAAACGGAGGAAACGGACTTCTGTTGGAGCGCTACGGTCGAAACGGGGGTCATGTTCATCGGGAGGGGTGTGGCGTACCACAAAACGGGACTCCACGGGCTACTATTCATCTCCACCGTCGACCTCCTCCAGCCTTCACGGGCTACTGTTCATCCACCGTCAACCTCCTCCAGCCTCCACCTCCATTGTTCATCCACGGGCTCATGTTCATCCAGCCTCCACCGCTCCTCCACCGACTACTGTTCAACCAACCCTCTCCATGGGGTCCTGTTCAACCACCCCTCCACGGGCTAGTGTTCATCCAGCCCTCCACCGGCTACTATTCAACCAGCCCTCCACGGGATCCTGTTCATCCAGCCCTCCGTGGGGTCACATTCATCCACCCCTAACCGGCTCGATCTGGGTCATGTTCATCCAGTGGCAACGTTCTCTACTACCACGGGGTCCTGTTCATCCAACCCCCACCAGGAAATGTTCATCCACCCCCCCAACAACGCTCACTATTCATCAAGAGGCAGCAAGTTCGATCGGCTTCAGTTATCAGCAGTAGTGAAGGAATCGCTCGTTCAGGTTCAGTTAACAACCAGATCGATCGATCGCTCGGGTTTAGTAACGCGTAGCCTGTAGTGCAATCGCTCGGGTTCAGTAGGCGAACGCCTCACTTGGGTTCAGTTAGAGCCTGATGCCTCAGACCCACGCGCGTACGTGTACGAGAGAGATGCGCGTCTCTCGGCCCTGACCACCCACCGTAACTGGGAACTCCCCGACATTTTCCTCGCCCTCGCTTCTACCACGGTTTTTTCCATCATGGACGGCCCAAAGAATGTCATGCAGTTGCGTCTCTGGCCCACCCAGGATGAAAAGCCCATTTCCTGTCATGATTTTTTGTCATAGAAGTAGGAGCCCACCACATCTACGATGATACCGGGTTTTGTCACAATTATCGTCATAGAAGTGCCATAAGCATGACAGGAAAAAAATTCGTTCGGACCAAAATGTCACGGATGTGTCTTTTTTTGTAGTGGTTTGAGTCAATTGGTATGGCACCGTGAAGAATTATCCTTGGGCTGATGACCAAAACTCGTCTTTGAAGCACAAGTACCAGAAAATATGGCTAATGTGAAAGAGTTGATCAATTTATGCATAATGGGGGGAGGGAGAGTTCATTGAGAGAACAAAACTCCCCCTATGTCCATGCCTACACCTAAACAAGACATCAAGATGAGTATGGTGGGGTGTGCAAAGGTTCAAGCCACATTGCTCAAATCAATGATATTTAGCTCGTGCCTTAACTCGCGAAATCTTGCTTCATCCAAGGGCTTCGTGAAAATATTTGCAAGGTTATCATGAGTGTTGACATAGTTGAGCTCGATCTACCCTCGCCTAATGTGATCCCGGATGAAGTGATACCGAATCTCAATATGCTTCGTCTTGAAGTATTGCACCGGGTTGAGAGAAATCCTGATGGCACTTTCATTGTCACACCAAAGAGGCACTTTGTCACAAATGACACCGTAATCATTTAAATTTTGCCTCATCCATAGATGTTGAGCACAACAACTACAGGCGTCCACATATTCCGCTTCGGTGGACGAGAGAGACACACGACTTTGTTTCTTAGAAGACCAACTCACCAGAGAGCAACCAAGAAATTGGCACCCTTCGGAAGTTGACTTCCTATCCACTTTGTCTCCCGCCCAATCCGAGTCCAAAAAGCCCACAAGGTTGAAGTTTGCTACTCTTGGGTACCATAAGCCAAAGTTTGGGGTCTGAGCCAAATATCGAAAGATTCACTTGACTGCCACATAGTGGATTTCCATAGGTGTGGCTTGAAACCGTCCACAAATTCCCACACTCAACATGATATCCGATCTAGATGCACAAAGGAAAAGCAACGAGCCAATCATGGAACGATATACCTTTTAATCCACCGCTTTACCATTGGGATCTATGTCAAGTTGGCATTTGATGGGCATTGGAATGGAAACCGGCTTGACATCACTTAGCTTGAATATCTTGAGCGTGTCTTGAGTGCATTTGGCTTGGTTGATGAAGGTTCCTTCTCTTCTTTGTTTGATTTCGAACCCGAGAAAGAACTTCAACTCTCCCATCATGGACATCTTGAACTTCAAGGTCATGAGAGCGGCAAAATCATTATTGAAAGCTTTGTTAGGAGAACCGAAGATAATATCATCAACATATAGTTGGCATACAAACAACTCCCCTTTGACCTTCTTAGTAAAAAGACTGGGGTCAATTTTGTCAATTTCAAACCCATGATCTTGCAACAACTCGGTAAAGTGCTCATACCACGCACGTGGGGCTTGTTTAAGGCCATAGAGTGCCTTATCGAGTTGGTACACATGATTGGGGAACTTGGGATCCTCAAACCACGGGGGTTGTTTGACATACACCAACTCATTAATAGGACCATTAAGAAAAGCACTCTTCACATCCATTTGTTGCAACTTGAAGTTATGATGAGAAGCATAAGCAATCAACAAACGAATAGAATCAAGGCGAGCAATGGGAGCAAAGGTTTCACCATAGTCGATACCCTCGACTTGGGAGTAGCCTTGTGCTACTAAACGAGCCTTGTTGCGAACAATAATCCCATGAGCATCTTGCTTGTTCTTGAATATCCACTTGGTTTCAATGACATTATGGTTCCCCTTTGGCCTTGGCACCAATCTCCACACCTTGTTGTGCTCAAAGTTGTTGAGTTCTTCATGCATGGCATTAAGCCAATCCGGATCCTCGAGCGCCTCATAGCTAGACCTTTGGGGTTCAACACAAGAAACAAACGCGTGATGTTCACAATAGTTTGCTAATTTTCTACGAGTGCTTACCCCCTTTCTTAAGCTTCCAAGCACATTCTTCATGAGATGATCTTTGGTAGTGAGCTTGGATGCAATCTTGGTGGCACGATACTCCAATACCTCCTCGAGAGAGAGTTGATGAGCAGTAACTTTATCATCTTGAGCGTCATCTTGAGTTTGTTCTTGATCTTGAACGTGCTCGATGGGAAGAACTTGACCTTGGGCATCACTTGGTGGTTCATCACCATCTTGAGGTTGATCTTGCACTTGATCTTGTTCATTTTGTTGAGGGCCTTCACTTTGTTCTTCGGAAGCATGTGGATCTTGGGTTGGTGATGGTTCCACTTGAGTGGAACATTGTCCTTCTCCTTCGGCCACAAGGGGTTCCTCAATGGGTAGGATATGACCAACACCCATTCTTCTTATGGCTTGGGGAGGAATTTCATCACCTACATCACAAGTACCACTTTGCTCCACTTGGGAGCTATTATTCTCATCAAACTCCATGCTACACGTCTCCTCAATGAGTCCCTTGGACTTGTTGAGGACACGGTAAGCATGAGAGTTTGTAGCATAACCAACAAATATGCCCTCATGAGCTCTAGCCTCAAATTTAGACAAACGAACACCTATCTTGAGAATGAAACACTTACAACCAAACACCCGGAAGTACTTGAGGTTGGGCTTGTTACCGGTAAGTATCTCATATGTAGTCTTGTTCAAGCCTTTGCAGAGATAGAGCCGATTGGATGCATGACAAGCGGTGTTGATGGCTTCAGCCCAAAAGTTGTATGGAGACTTGAACTCCGCCATCATGGTCCTTGTCGCATCCATCAACATCCGGTTCTTCCTCTCTGCAACACCAATTTGTTGAGGGGTGTATGGTGCGGAATATTGATGCTTGATCCCCTCATCACTAAGGAACTCATCCAAGACATAGTTCTTGAACTCGGTGCTGTTTTCACTTCTTATTGTCAAGCTCTTTGCATTGTGTTGATGTTGAGCTTCATTTGCAAAGTCAATGATGGTTTGTTGGGCCTCACTCTTCCTCTTGAAGAAATATATGCAAGTGTATCCTGAATAATCATCCACAATCACCAAGTAATACTTTCTACCCCCAAGACTATCAAAGGATGGCGGCCCAAAGAGATCCATGTGAAGGAGCTCCAAGGGCATCTTTGAGTAGATGATAGTTGTGGGTGGGTGAGCCTTCTCATGTAGCTTTCCTTTGATACAAGCACTGCAAGCACGATCTTTGGAAAAACTAACATTTGTTAGTCCACAGACATGGTCCCCCTTGAGAAGACTTGCAAAGATCTCATTGACGTGGGCTAAACAGCGATGCCAAAGCCACCCCACGTCAACTTTAGCCATTAGGCATGTCGCGGTCTTAGTGGGTCGCTCCGAAAAGTTAATCACATAAAGACCGTTCTCGACATGCCCAACAAAGGCTACTTTAAGAGTCTTGATCCACATTAGGGTCACAGTATCAATATCAAAGAAAGTAGCAAAGCCCATGAGTGTAAGTTAATGAACGAAAAGTAAGTTGTATGCAAGGGACTCAACAAGCATGACTTTCTCGATTGTGAGATCATGAGAAATGACAACCTTGCAAGACCCAATAGCTTATAAGATGAGGCATCACCCCACTCGACATTGGTGGGCATAGATGAAACCTTGTGCACGTCCACCACCAAGTCCTTTCTTCCGGTCATATGATTTGTGGCTCCACTATCGAGCAACCATGATCCCCCACCGGAAGCAAACACCTACAAGAGATCAATGCTTGGTTTTAGGTACCCATTTTGTAATGGGTCCTTTGATGTTAGTAACAAGGGTCTTAGGAACCCAAATAGACCATTCAATGTATACGTAAGAAGAACCAACAAATTTGGCATAAACATGCCCATCACTAGCACGACATAACACATAAGAAGGGTTAAAGTCGCCGGCTATGTTGGAAGGAGTGGCATTGCCCTTCTTGACACCACCACCCTTCACATTGTTATTCTTCTCCTTAGAAGCACCCTCTCCCTCCTTCACAAAAGTTTGCTTGAGAGGAGGAGGTCGTTTGGCCTTGTCATTCTTCTTATTCTTGGACTTGGGTGCAAACCCAATTCCTTTCTTGCCCATAACTTCCTTTTGATTTCTCAAAAGGTCGTTGAGGTTCTTGTCTCCTTGTATGCATGACACAAGGCCTTTCTCAAGTTGCTCCTTCAACTTGGCATTCTCCTCCACAAGATGCACATGCTCACAACACGGGTTAGTAGCATTTGCATTATCAATTAAAACCACTAGTCGTCAACCTGTGCACATGCACGGGCTAGCTATTTGAAAACACATAAACATCTACAATTATAACATTTCTTGTGTTTTAAGTTGAATATTACAAACGTGTAACAAAAATAAGTCTACATGTAAATATCTCTCAGGATACCATTAAATCTCATGGCTTTGTTAGTTTGCTTCTCATATTTAAACAATCATCTGAGGAACCATCATGCATCTGCATAAATTAATAGTAAGAACGATGATGCTAATAAGAAGGAGAAAATATTATTATGTAGGGAACAGATAGTATGCAAATTTTTCAGAAATAACATGTGGATGTAATCATAAGTATAGACATTTAATTAGTACTTTCGGGATAAATTTTGCACTCTATGGTATCAGGATTGCATATTAGAGAATATAGACAAATCACTTTGTTTTGCTTTCCTATTACATATCCATCATGGAATCAACTTCTTGGCTTGATAACTATAGTATCAAATGCACAGCGGATTAATAAATTCAATGTTTCATCCCAAGTATGAGATCCATATTTAGCTACATAAATTTATAAACGATTATGAGTTCAACATCAAAATACAGACTGGAATAATAATTATGCAAAACACCTCACATCATTAAGTAAATGTCATTGTCGATGGGATGCCATGCCACTTATGTGATAATCATAATTTTTTTCTGATTACATGTGAGATACTCCCTCCATTCCTAAATATAAGTCTTTCTAGAGTTTTCAAATGGACTACCACATACAGATCTATATAGACATATTTTAGAGTGTAGATTCACTCATTTTGCTTCGTATTTAGTCACTTGTTGAAATATCTAGAAAGACAACTATTTAGAAACGGAGGGAGTACATATTAGACAAAAAACTGAAACTGCATGAACCCATTTCAATAAATCAGTATATGGCAGAAACATGATGCAACTGTCTGAGATATAGACCTGTAGATAATGGTAATATAGACTTTTCAGTCAATTTCTGAGCTGCATGCCACAACGAAGTAAGATTTTTTGGGACCAACAAATTTGATATTTTAAAAATGATATCATAAAAAGTCATAGATAATGACATATAGAAATATCCACAGGGAATTAAAATTGACATGAAGAGAAGTGGACGGTTCTTGGTTAGTAGTGTGTATGTAGGCATGTTCTCTGCATTCTGAATAAAATACCATGAATGAAAATGTGAATTGGCCTTCATGCTTTCAGCCATAACAATAACCTTCAACCCATATATGGATGCATGCACATTAGATCTATTGCCTTCAGCTTCGCATTTAACTATCTCATGAGATTGGATAGAAAGTTATGGATATCGCACATTATATAAAAATGCCATCATTAAAAGTGAAAGAATATCAATAGGAAATGAAAATTCATACGCAGAGAACTGGACATTGCCTAGTTAGTGGTCTGTATGCACCCAGGTTCTGCACAATCGGAATATAATCTCATTAACGACTCAAAATGTGAACTGACCTTCATACTTTGAGACATAGTATATGCATGCATGCATACATGCCAGATCAGATTGATTGGCTCCAGTTCTGGTGTTTGCCTATCCAATTAGATTGGATAAGAAAATAGTAAATATTCCACATAGAAGATATAGTGAATCAACAGGCCTGCACTTTAGCTATCGATTGCAATCCCAACTTTCAAAGCCTAGATATACTTCGTTTCGAATTGATAAATCTTCTAGAATCAAATAAATAAAAGTCCCAAGTATAAGATCTGGATTAGCTACATAAATTTAGAAACAATTAGGAGTGCAACATCAAAGTACAAAGATGTAACTGAAAAATAATTATGCAAAACATCTCACATCATTAAGTAAATATCATTGCCGTTGGGATGTCATGTCACCTAACACGGAAAGATACTAAGAACACTACTTTTAAGTTATAGATCCCACTGGCTCGTTTTCTAGGGCCACAAGAAAATATTTGATCAGATATCTTTAACGGAGTAAATTGAGCTGATAGAAAAATTGCTTACGTACAGAAGATTATGAGATTGGCTGTATACCTCCTTCTACTATATCAACCACCATGGCGTATATGTGTTTTCAGATCTCAGAACTTGGGACCTCCGATTTAAAGATGGAAGAGGAACATGATCAGGAATTCAGGAGAGCCAGACATGCATGGTTGGTTGGATCACACCTACTCAATTGAGCATCATGAGATAAAACCATGTACATGAATATACATGCTAAGTTGTTGGATCGTACAATCGAAATCATCAACACGATAAAATCATGTACATATAGATAATTTATTACTGCACACGGCAAGTGAGATTCAAAGATTGGAGAGAAACACAATTAGGAAAACCGAGCACACCTGATCTGATGGTACGAATCTATTGGACCAATTCCAGGATTGGATCAATGATTTTATTGCAGTAAGCTCTGCCAACACATCAGATCCATTCGCCAACACGGTTGTTCCAATTTGAGAGAGACATTGATTTGTTTTTCCTGGAGGGAGGAGGAGGTATTACATGGCGTAAGCATGGAAGATTAATTCCCCAACTTGATTGCTTCGATATGTGAGAGACGTTGGTTTCTTTTCCATTGGGGAGGAAGAGAGATCGGAGAGATTACTTGGTGTACGATCGGCTAAGTTTTTTAATGGGGAGAGGAAGATACGTGGGTAGATAGTTTTTTTTATTGTTGAGGGAAACGTGGAGTAGATGGTTTTTTTAGGTTTATTCTTTAGGGGAACGTGGAGTAGATATATTTGTTTTGACACAATGTGGAGAAGAGGAGATAAATAGCACACGGTTTCCTTTTTTTCAGTTGCACTAAATAGTTTTTTTTTAAGTTGCACGAAACGTGACAACTGGGATTAATCTCCACCGTAATAATTTGGTCCCACGAGATAAACGGTTCCTATTTTCTGATTAATGTGGTAATTTCTTGGGAGTCTGTAATTAGTATAGGTATAGATAGATATGAGTAAAAGTGGCTTTCTCCTTGGTTAGCTTCACTTTGAGGCTAGCATGAGCACCCTTCAAGGCCTTGTGAGCCTTGTCAAGTATATAAAACTCCTCCTTGAGTCTAGCATGGTCAAGCCCAAGTTTGGCCTTCTCGGAATTGAGCACACGGGATACAACAAGAGCATGATCACGATCTTTATTTAATTTAGCATGATCATCGTTGTGTGACTCCTCAAGAGCCAGACGATGACCACGCTCTTCCTCAAGCGCATTAGAGAGATCTGATATCTCAGCGGCATAGTCACGACTATGCCCTTCCATCTTAGAGATGGTTTCTTCGTGAGCCTCGATCATGTCATTGGCTTCACCAAGTTGTTCCAAGAGAGTAACAAAGTGCTTCTTGGATTTACCCTTGAGCTTACTCATAAAAGACTTACATTCATTTTATTCCTCCTCCGACCCCTCACTTTCATCAATGCAATCCATCAAGGAAGGATTAGTGGTGATGGTAGTTTTGATGTTGGGGGTTACCTTGTTGGTGGCTTTAGCCATGAGGCACTTGGCAGTGATATTCTCGTTGGGTGAATCGAAGAGGGACACCCGTGGAGTTGTTGCAATGGCAATGGAGGCCATGGCAACCGTCTCACCGTCATCATCATCCTCATTGTACTCTTGTTGTGCCACCAACCCATTGGGAGGAGTCTTCTTGGTGAAGTTGTTCTTGTTGGGGAAGGACTTGGCCTTGTCTTTTCAGATAAGCTTGTCACCATTGTCTTCCCTCTTCTCGTACGGGCATTCCACAACAAAGTGGCTCACATTGCCACAATTATAGCATGTCCTCACATGTTGCTTTCCCTTGGTGCCACTTGAGTTGTTCTTGTTGAAGTTGGGCCTTGAGTTCTTCTTGCTCCGAAATTGCCGTGAAGCGAGAGCCATTTGATCATGATAAGCATATTTGGTATCTTCGGGGCAACACTCCTCTTGTTCATCTTCACCCTCTTCTTCCACACTAGCCTTGGCTTTTAAATCAAGGTTGGGCTTCTTTTCTCATTGAGAACGCAACACCGCATTGTCGGCGGTCTTGTCCAAGATCCTCATAGCAACAAACTCATCCAACACTTCACTTGAGGACAAGGCGTGAAAGTCTGATCTTTTACGGATGACGGAGGACATGGCCTTGAGAAACTTGCGCTTGATCCAATTGCCATCCGTATCCTTGCTCCCACGATCCCGGAGTGAGACTGCGAGAGTGGTTAATCTTCGGTAGAGCTCACGAGGTTCTTCATCTTCATTCATCAAAAACTCACCGGCTTCATCTTGCACCACTTCAAAGTTTGAGCGTTGAATGCTTGCGATTCCCCTGTAAATTGAGACAACATGTTGCCATTCTTCCTTGGCCATGGTGAAAGGTCGGAGATGCGCAATATCTTCGGAAGGAATTTCTTCTTGGAGAATGAAGAGAGTGGACTCATTGAATTGATGGTCCGTGGCTTCTCTAGGAGTGAAGTTGCTTGGGTCGTGCGGGTAGAAACCTTGCTCAATAATTCTCCAAAGGTTAGTAGAAATATGATTTAAATGGCGTTTAAAGCGATATTCCTAAGAAGCAAAATCCTCATTTTTCACAAGCTTAGGAGGAGGACCAACATGATTCATATGCGTGGAGGGAACCGGTCCTCCATAAGTGGAGGTTCAACATGGGCAAAGATGCCATTTCCACTTCTACCACTAGTCAGAGGAACTTCATCACTAGTAGCTCCCCCCTTGTTGGAGTTAGCATCCGTCACCTTGTTAGTGGGATCGACCACTTCCAATGATGCGGTGGAAACTTTAAGACCGTCAAGAAAATTCTTAAGCATGCCTTTGACCTCGGCCGTCATGGAGGTTCTCAATGTGTCCAAGGCCATATTGAACTCGTCACAAGAGATCAAGGATCCCCCATCGGCCTTAGGCAAAGGGGGACTCGCACCGGAGTGCTCCTCCACCTTGTCTGAGGTGTCAACCATACTCTTCGGACGGCAAAGTCCTTAATAAAGAGATGAGGCTCTTATACCAATTGAAAGGATCGATATGGTTGGCTAGAGGGGGGTGAATAGGCAACTAACATTTTTTATCTTTTCTTCACCAAATTAAACTTAGCATCAAAGTAGGTTGTCTAGATATGCAACTAGGTGAGCAACCTATATGATGCAACAACTAGCACACAAGAAAGCAATGGATACAACACAATAAGCTTGCACAATTAAAGGTAAGAGATAACCAAGAGTGGAGCTGGTGGAGACGAGAATGTGTTACCGAAGTTCCTTCCCTTTGAGTGGAAGTACGTCTCTGTTGGAGCGGTGTGGAGGCACAATGCTCCCCAAGAAGCCACTAGGGCCACCGTATTATCCTCACGCCCTCACACAATGCGAGATGTCGTGATTCCACTATTGGTGCCCTTGAAGGCGGCGACTGAACCCTTACAAACAAGGTTGGGGCAATCTCCACAACTTAATCGAAGGCTCCCAACGACACCACGAAGCTTCACCACAATGGAATATGGCTCCGCGGTGACATCAATCGTCTAGGTTGCTCAAACACCCAAGAGTAACAAGATCCGCAAGGGATTAGTGGGGGGAATCAAATTTCTCTTGGTGGAAGTGTAGATCGAGGTCTTCTCAACCAATCCCTAGAAAATCAACAAGTTTGATTGGCTAGGGAGAGAGATCGGGTGAAAATGGAGCTTTGAGCAACAATGGAGCTTAGGGAGGGAAGACATGGTCATCTTGAGGAAGAAGACCCAACCGTTACCCACCCACTCAACCCTCGAGACGCGGTACTACCGCAAGGCACTACTGTACTACCGCAAGGCACTACTGTACTACCGCAAGGCACTACTGTACTACCGCACCTTTTGCGGTACTACCGCTCGTGCGGTACAAGCTAGGTGAGGTCCTGTTGCACTAGGCAACGAGCGGTAGAACCACTGGAGTAGTACTACCGTGCGCCCCTGCGGTACTACCATAGGGCAGGGTTCAATTGGGCTGGGAAAAAGCATGGACTAAATAAATTTCATTCATGACTACTTCCGCTGAGTTTGGGACGTGCGAAAATCAGGCATGGTACTACCGCTCGCACGGAGCAGTACTACCGTGTAGGGGCGGAAGTAAAAATTACATCCATGCCTACTTCCGCACGCGCCAGCATTCTGGGGTAGAGGCAGTGATACTACAACTCGTGAGGAGTGGTACTACCGCGTGGTGCAGTACTACCGCTAGCCAGGGTGGTACTACCACGGGCCCCTGTGGTACTACTGCTCCCTTGAGCAGTACTACCGCATGCCACGGAACCTATAGCACTTGGAGGCCTTCATCACGCAGCGACAAGGATGAACAGACGATGCTCCAGTGAAGCAAAGGAAAGGTGGTGCAAAGGAACAGATGTGTACGTGTTGATTCAACCCTAACCTTTTCGAAGCGGACCCCCTCTTAATAGTACGAATTTCCTATGACTCAAATCCACCGAAAAGAAACATAGAGAACCGCCGTCTTTGATAGGCTCCAAGGGGCAACGCATCGCCTTGTGCCTAGGCATGAGACAACTAAAATGCTTAATGCACATGATTAATCCGCAAATGTACTGTCATCAATCACCAAAAACACATAGGGAGAAATATGCCCTTATAGAAGTCCTCAAAAGGACCATTTCTTCAGCTGATGAGAAGGGCAAGGCTGCTATCATAGATGAAGGCACTTGTCCATTGGATGGATAGTTTCACAAAGCTACATCATATTCCACCAATGATGACTCTGCAACGCATGATATTGCCGCAAAAACTTCAAAGCAAAATCCTCAAGCTACTCTCTGCATGTTATGACTGATCATGAGCTTCTCCTCAGTATTCATCAGAAGGTCGATCGCAACCATAAGTGGGTCAAGTGTGATTTTGGTGAAATTCTTCAAAACATGACAGTCACACAAAATACTGTGAAGAAGAATCACTACTACTTGCGTGAAGTCTTTGACCGCACTTGGGCTATTCTATCTAATCTCTACAGTGCTGAAGATCTCAAGGAGATGGATGATACATCTCCAACGTATCTATAATTTTTGATTGTTCCATGCTGTTATATTATCAATCTTGGATGTTTTATAATCATTTTATAGTCATTTTATATCATTTTGGGGTACTAACCTATTAACATAGTGCCAAGTGCCAGTTGCTATTTTTCCCATGTTTTTTACATCACAGAAAATCAATACCAACCGGAGTCCAAACTCAACGAAACTTTACAGAAAATTTTTTGGGACCCGAAGGAACATAATGGGCCCTGGCTGTGCCTGGGGGGTGTTCCAAGGAGAGCACAACCCACCAGGGCACGCCATGAGGTCCAGGCGCGCCCTGGTGGGTTGTGTCCACCTCAGGCGCCCCCCCGGACCGCCTCTTTGCTCTATAAATACCCCAATGTTTCAGAAACCATAGGGGAGTCGAGGAAATATTGATCCAGCCGCCGCAGAGTCCAGAACCACCAAATCTAATCTAGACACCATCTCGGACGGGGTTCACCACCTCCATTGGTGCCTCTCCTATGATGCAGGAGTAGTGCTTTGTACACCTTAGTGTCCGTAGTTAGTATCTAGATGGCTTCCTCTCTCTCTCTCTCTCTTGATTCTCAATACAATGGTCTCTTGGAGATCCATATGATGTAACTCTTTTTCCGGTGTGTTTGGTTGGAATCGATGAAATTTGAGTTTATGATCAGATCTATCTTTTTATATCAATGAAAGTATTTGAGTTTCCTTGATCTCTTTTATGCATGATTGCTTATAGCCTCGTATTTCTTCTCCGATATTTGGGTTATGTTTGGCCAACTTGATCTACTTATCTTGCAATGGGAAGAGGTGATTTTTAGTGGGTTCGATCTTACGGTGCTTGATCCCAGTGACAGAAGGGGAACCGACACATACGTATTGTTGCTACTAAGGATAAAACAATGGGGTCTATCTCTACATAGATAGATCTTGTCTACATCATGTCATCGTTCTTATTGCATTACTCCTTTTCTCCATGAACTTAATACACTAGATGCATGCTGGATAGCGGTTGATGTGTCGAGTAATAGTAGTAGATGCAGGCCGGAGTCGGTCTACTAATCTTGGACGTGATGCCTATGTAATGATCATTGCCTAGATATTGTCAAGATTATTTGAAGTTTTTTCAATTGCCCAACAGTAATTTGTTCACCCACCGTTTGCTATTTTTCTCGAGAGAAGCCACTAGTGAAACCTATGACCCCGGGTCTCTTTCTCATATATTTGCCTTTGCGATCTACTTTTCCTTTGCATTTATTTTTGGATCTATTAATCCAAAAATGCAAAAATACTTTTCTGCACTTTATTTTATTTGTGATCTATTTATTCAATCTATTATGACTTTCTCCCGTCAACGCACCAATTTCTGGCACCGTTACCCGAAAGGGATTGACAACCCCTTTAACACGTCGGGTTGCGAGTATTTGTTATTTTTGTGCAGGGGCTGTTTATGTTGTGTTGCTTGGTTCTCCTACTTGTTTGATAGCCTTGGTTTCATATCTAAGGGAAATACCTACCACCGCTGTGCTGCATCATCCCTTCCTCTTTGGGGAAATACCGGCGTAGCTCCAAGCGACATCAAAAGGAATTTCTGGCCGTCGTTGCCGGGTAGGATCTTCAACATATAACAGGTTCCTAATCACAAATCTCATCTCCTCGCAATTTACATTATTTGCCATTTGCCGCTCGTTTTTCTCTCCCCCACTTCACAAAAATTTGCCGTTTTATTCGCCCATCCTTTTCATTTGCTGTTTTCTAGTCAGATCTATCCTTTGTTTGCAATCATGAGTGATTTCGGTATGGCATCAACAGATGTTGGCCTAACTCACAAGATTGGACATACAGGCAATCTGGTTCTAAAACTTTTAATTTGGGGCAAGGGAATGTTATGGGAAAAGAACGTATCCAAGAATTTTTCAATTGTGTTGAGAATCTAAGTCTTGATGATGCTCCTATACTTAATACTACTAGATCTTATGCAGATGCTATTTCAGCACTAGTTCTGAAACTTGAAAGTAAATTTATTCGTACCCATCCTACTTTGCAAAGATTGTTTTTTGAGCTTCCTGTTATAAAGAATCCTAGGGCTAAAAAGTTGGCCACCCTTATCCTTATGAATGAGTTTGATTACATAATACGGGAAGCTAGGGAAATCTTTGATTTTTATGGTATGAATCATGAAAAACCTGTGATAGATGAAATTCTTTACAATAGTGACTATGCTTTTAAGACATTTTCTTGGGGGTAATAAAATCTTTGATGAGAACCTTAAAAGGGAAGTCCCCGTTTTAGATATAATCCAACAGGTTTTCAATAATGTTAATCAACATTACTCTTGGATTGTTGCGAGGAATAAAAAAGGTTATGATGAACATCAACTTAGGAACGCTAAGGTTTCTATGGATAATATGTTTTATGTTGTGTTTACAAAACCCCATGATGAAAACACCTCTAATAAGGTTAAGAAGAAGGATGACAAAACTTAGATCGTTGCTTTATTCCTAGCTAAGGGCGTAAAACTATAGCGCTTGTTGGGAGGCAACCCAATGAATAAAATTCATATTTGATTTTTGCTTCCTATTCTTGAGTGTTAGAACAATTATGCTACTTTTATGATTGTGTTTTATGTTTTAATTAGTGTTTGTTCCAAGTAAAGCCTTTAGGATCTTCTTGGGTGAAAGTTGTTTGATCTTGCTGAAAAAACAGAAACTTTTGCGCTCATGAAAATAATTCTCATTTTAACCAGAGAGCGATAAAATACCCATTCCACTTGTAGTAGATCAATATACAAATTTCTCGAGTCGTCCTAATTTTTCAGAATTTTTGAGTTAAAGAAGTATTCGGAATAGTCAGATTGCTATAGATTGTTATGTTTTGACAGATTCTGTTTTCTTTGGGTTGTGTGCTTATTTTGATGGCTCTATGGTCTTCTTTGATGAGTTTTTGCCATAGAATAATTGGAATACAGTAGATATAATGTAAGAACAAAATATGAATTGGTTTGATATAGTACTTATAGTAGTGATTTATATTCTTATACTAACAGATCTCACGAAGGTTTTGTTGAGTTTTGTGTGATTGAAGTTTTCAAGTTTTGGGTTACCTTATGATGGATGAACGAATAAGGAGTAGAAGAGCCTAAGCTTGAGGATGCCCCGACATCCCAAGCTATTATCCAAAAATGAGTAACCAATTAAGCTTGCGGATGCCCCCGAGTGGCCTCCCCTCTTTCTTCTAACGACCATCAGTATTTTACTCGAAGCTATATTTTTATTCGTCACATACTATGTGTTTTGCTTGGAGCGTCTTGTATGATATGAGTCTTTGCTTGTTTTATTTTGTGTTTTAAGTCTTGATCCCTTGCTGGACACACCTATTTGGGAGAGCCAAAATTATGGCATGACTTGTTAGAATTGCTCTCTTTGAAGAAATGCTCTCTTGCTTCACTTAGATTTGTTTGAGAGTTAGTAACATTTTCAAGAAATTCTCTCTTGATTCACTTAAATTAATTTGAGAGAAAGAAAAAATATTATGCTCATGATCTTCACATATATTTGTTTGAGCTTATGAAAAGCAACACATGAAAATTAGTTCCAAAGTGATGGATATCCAAGAAGGATATAATAAAAACTTTCATGAAGATCATTGGACAAAATAAACTTGATTCTTAGTAATATTTTTGAGATATGATGATGTGATATGTGAGTCATCTTGATGAGTAATTATGCTTTAGTAATAATATTGGTGTTAAGGTTTGTGATTCCTTATACAAGCACGAAAGTCAATAATCATGCAATGAAATTATATCCTACTTGTGGTGCATTATTCGGTGTTAATTATGCTTAAAGCTTGCTTATGAGATTATTTGTTTCTTGGTTGGTCGCTTCTCAATCTTTTGCTAGCCTTCATTTTGCACCGAGTATGATCTCTACTTGAGCATCCAAAATTCTTTAAACCCGTTTTGCCACATGAGTCCACTATATCTACCTATATGCGGTATTCTTTTGCCGCTCTAAGCAAATTCGCATTTGCCATCTCTAATTTTCAAAATAAACTTCTCTTTTGTGTGTTCGTTTCACTCGTGGAGCGGTGAGGGGTGGCTAATATTTTCCATCCTACATGTGTTATTCTCACGATGAGTGTTTATTCACTTGTCATTGCACGAGAGTAAGCCAAAGGTATTAGGGATGCCCAGTCCCGAAATTAAAAATGAATTTACTTTATGTTGTCAAATAATAAATTCCTTGGAAAGTGTTGGTATGGAGGGCAACCGTGGATACAGGTAGCCATGGAAACTGAAAGTATGGTGGAAAAAGGAATAAACTTTATTTTCTGTTTGGGAACCGCCTATGATATATCTAAGCATGGAAAGTATTGGGAACTCTAGGTCATTTTCATTGGTGGGAAGGATACACCTCCCAAAATGTTTTTATCTCTAAGTTTTTTGCTTTGAGCTCTGGCACCTCTAAAAATCCCTACTTACCTCTGCGAAGGGCCTTTCTTTTACTTTATGCAATTTTTATTTTTGATTTTGAGTCTCCATCTTCTCTTATAAAAGCACCAACTAGGAGGCAATATGATCGTACTTGAGTATTGGGTGTAGCTAATATGCGAGTGTGTTTCATGAATGGATCAATGGTTGAGCATGATGAGCTAGGGATAACTTATTTTAGCGTTGATATTTTGAAAGACATGGTTGCTTGTTGATATGCTTGAGTATCTAAATTATCATGTCAAAACTAGACTACTGCTTTGAACAATATAAAAGTCCAAATGTCCATGCTATAAAGAAAGAATATGATATGACATGTTAGGCAGCATTCCACATCAAAAATTCTGTTTTTGTCACTTACCTACACGAGGACGAGTAGGAGTTAAGCTTGGGGATGTTGATACGTCTCCAATGTATCTATAATTTTTTATTCTTCCATGCTGTTACATTATCAATCTTGGATTTTTTATAATCATTTTATATTAATTTTATATCATTTTTTGGTACTAACCTATTGACATAGTGCCAAGTGCCAGTTGTTGTTTTTTCCATGTTTTTACATCGCAAAAAATCAATACCAAATGGAGTCCAAATGCAACGAAACTTTACGGAGATTTTTTTGGACCAGAAGGAACGTAATGGGCCCTGGCTGCCCGAGGAGAGCACAACCCACCAGGGCGCGCTAGGAGGCCCAGGCATGCCCTGGTGGGTTGTGCCCACCTCGGGTGCCCCCAGACCGCCACTTTGCTCTATAAATACCCCAATATTCCATAAACCCTAGGGGAGTCGACGAAATATTGATCTAGCCGCCGCAGAGTCGAAGACCACCAAATCCAATCTAGACACCGTCTCGGATGGGGTTCACCACCTCCATTAGTGCATCTCCTATGATGTGTGAGTAGTTCTTTGTAGACCTCCGGGTCCGTAGTTAGTAGCTAGATGGCTTCCTCTCGCTCTCTTGATTCTCGATACAATGGTCTCTTGGAGATCCATATGACGTAACTCTTTTTGCGGTGTGTTTGTTGAGATCGATGAATTTTGAGTTTATGATCATATCTATCTTTTTATATCCATGAAAGTATTTGAGTTTCTTTGGTCTCTTTTATGCATGAGTGCTTATAGCCTCGTATTTCTTCCCTAATATTTCGGTTTTGTTTGGCCAACTTGATCTATTCATCTTGCAATGGGAAGAGGTGCTTTGTAGTGGGTTCGATTTTACGGTGCTTGATCCCAGTGACAGAAGGGGAACCGACACGTATGTATCGTTGCTACTAAGGATAAAACGATGGGGTCTATCTCTACATAGATAGATCTTGCCTACATCATGTCATCATTCTTATTGCATTACTCCGTTTTTCCATGAACTTAATACACTATATGCATGTTGGATAGCGGTTGATGTGTGGAGTAATAGTAGTAGATGCAGGCAGGAGTCGGTCTACTAATCTTGGACGTGATGCCTATGTACTGATCATTGCCTGGATATCATCATGATTATTTGAAGTTGTGTCAATTGCCCAACAGTAATTTGTTCACCCACCGTTTGCTATTTTTCTCGAGAGAAGCCACTAGTGAAACCTACGACCCCCGGGTCTCTTTCTCATATATTTGCCTTTGCGATCTACTTTTCCTTTGCATTTATTTTCAGATCTATTAAACCAAAAATACAAAAATACTTTGTTGCACTTTATTTTATTTGGCGTTCGATCTATCAATCTACCACAAATTTATCTCCCATCCACGCACCAATTTCTGGCACCGTTACCCGAAAGGGATTGACAACCCCTTTAACACGTCAGGTTGCGAGTTTTTATTTATTTGTGTGCAGGGGCTGTTTACATTGTGTTGCTTGGTTCTCCTACTAGTTTGATAACCTTGGTTTCATATCTGAGGGAAATACCTACCGCCGTTGTGCTGCATCATCCCTTCCTCTTTGGGGAAATACCGACGTAGCTTCAAGCCACATCCATGGACTTCCAACTAGAGTTTGACTGGGCACAACCACCTTCAAAGAAATTCAAGAAGGTCAAAGTTCCTCACCTGGTCGCCAGGTCATATTCCTCATCGCGCGAGATGGATGAAGCTGAAGACTTGAGTGACGCCGCGGCAGGCCCTACTCCAACGGACGACCACAACAACGCTGGCACTCCTCCATCGACATCATGATGATAATCTTCAGGGGCGTTAGTCCTCATTTTTCGTCCCTTTTGGTCATTCGATGACAAAGGGGGAGAAATTTGAGTTAGTCTTCAAGCAGGTCTCTTATATGGGCATTTTTTCGTTAAGTTACAACTCTTACTCTTCTGAGGTGTTTGCTCTGATGAGTTGTAAACTTAAGTCCTAAGGTGCTCTGACTCTTTTGAACTGCTTTCTGTATGCTTATTCCTCAAGTACCTTAATGCACGCATGCTGAATTTGTCGAGTCCATATTTCATCATGCATTTCAAATTCTTCATATCATATGTTGGACACGTGTATGAATTACAAGATATAGGGGGAGATCTCCATGATTTTACTCTACAATGTGCATTCACTATTCAAAGCAAATTCCTCAAATATGCACATCTTCAGGGGGAGTTCTTCTATATCTTGCAATCAAATTCCTCAATATCAGTACTTACACTTCATATGTTTATCCCCGTTTAAAACTTAACCTATATTGTCATAAATCACCAAAAAGGGGGAGATTGTTAGTGCATCTAGTGCCCCTTAGTGATTTTGGTGTATTGAAGACTTATAGGTTAAGGTACTAATGTGTTTGTGAGGGTACACAGGTTCTATAAGTCTATGAGGAGTTTGATATTTACGATGAAAGTCGACCCCTAAAAATGAATGTCTTCAGTTGAAGACTTTGGTTTTCTTGAAGACTTTGATAGTGAGGAAATTGGTGTGACCTTGAAGATTTGATATTCACGCGAGGATTATGAAGCATGAAGATTTTTGTTTTCGTAGTTTCATTTTCTCTTTCTTGACTCATAGGAAACACCGTACTGTTAAATGGGGTTGAGGTAAAACTAAGGAAAAGTTTCCAAGTGATGCTTATCTCAAAATCCTACACCTACCTAATCCTTTCGAGTGAAGCCATTGGAAATCTCATACAGTTCAGTCAATTTCTTCAGTGACAGAGAAGAAGTTCTTCTGGTCTCTGAGGAATTTGTTCTGACTAAGGAGTTAGGAATTCGCAAGTGCGTATTGCCTACAAGTGAGGAACATGATAGCCCTGAGGAATTTGATACTCAAACATCCGACCGTTGCTGTGCTACGCGCCAGCTGTCCCAAAATATCTACCCACCTAACGGTCATAGCATTGAAGGGCATTTATGTCTTATCATGTCGGGCTGATTCCTAGGCTATAAATAGCCGCCCCCTACAACCACTAGTTGGTTGGCAACTCCGAGAGAAACTGACACTTGTCATTGAGAGCATCCCATCCTCCGAGGACTTTGAGCGATAATCATCAAGTGAGGGAAAACCCAAACCCAAACACCTACAAACCTAAAGTGATTGAGCATCATTGAGGAGATTGTTCCTGTGTGCAACCGACGCTTGTTACCTTCGAGGACTATGCATCCTCCAGACGGTTAGGCGTCATGGTCTAGAGCATCCAAGAGGAAATTGTGGATCACCGAGTGACCAAGTCTGTGAAGGTTTGGAAGTAACTTGAAGACTTACCATGAGTTATTGGGCGAGGTCGGTGTGACCTTAGCTCAAGGAGAATACGATGAGGACTGTGTGTCCTCAGGTTTAAATACCTAGCCGCTCCAACCAGACTTACAACTGTCACAACAGTTGGAACTGGTCTACCAAATCATCGCCTTCACCAAGCTACTGGTTCTATTTCCTCAACCCTTTCATTTCCTCATTCATGTGTTGATGAACTTGATCGTTACTGTTTGAAGACTTTGACTGAAGAATTTCTCAATTTCCTCTATCCAAATTCTCTAGTCACTTAGTTTTCAGCCTGCTTATCCTGTTTACTCGCTACATGTTCTCTGTGTATGTTTCATTTCATCATGATGACTATGCTACTGCTCTGTTATGCATGTACTTGAGTACTTATTCCGCTACTAGTTTTTCGTGACTTGGGAAATTCCTCACCTTGAATTTCCCCAGTGTCGAATTTGTAAAAATCGCCTAACGCACTTTCAAAAGTTATGCATGCATTGGTTGAGTGTCAATAGAAAGTTCCTTTATTTTTCGTGTGGTATAAGAAAACAACTTCTATTACAAATTCATGTGATTTTCAATTCCTATAGAATTCTACATGGCATGACATTGTATTCCTATGTTTGTGTTATTCCTGTGTTTTCTAAATCCCGCTAACCAAAGTGGCCCTAATTCTCGTATGTTAGTGATGGTGAGTTCAACAAGGATTCATTGAGATGTGTAGTTCTATCACTAGTCTGACAATCTATGTCAATCTAAGTTTGTGAGTAGAAGAGCACAATGTGCAATATAATTTATGTAGGACGTAGGACCTATTCTGGCTTATAGTACTTTGGGTTTTGGTTTTTCCTTGGCTCTACAAAAAAATACTTTGGCAGTCCAAGTTAGGTTGAGCTAATGAAAAGACATTTTACTCACTCAACAAGCCCAATTTTACCTATACTCTTCAACGTTTAGGCCATAGGTTGGGTAGCCTACGGCCCACTTGGCCTTGCAGTAGCTCCACCAGTGCACTGCAGTTTACAGAGGTGAGACCTAAATAAAAACTATCACTTTAGCTATATGTAAGTCGTGTGAAAAATAAGTTTGGATTAGTCGATTTTTGAGCCATTGTTTTTCGCTTTATGATTCGTGCCTTTTTTCCAATTGTATTTGCTGTCATGTTTTGGGCTGAAATATTTGACTCACCACTGTTCTAGGTCAGTTGATTTCTTATTGGGCTGAATCCCACTTTGTGTTTCCTGTTGCTTGTTTATAGGCCGCCACATGAAAAATATATTTTAAATTGTCAAAAAAAATTAAATAAAAATTTAGCGCATACATCTCGACAATATATGTGTGCACGTCAAGTTTCGGAGAAAACTGGCATTTTTTGTGGCTTGTCTAAAAAAGACAAAAGGATGTCTTATGAAAAGCATTTTTTAACACCGGATTTTGTCTTTTTCACATGCGACACATAAATTGTCGGTTTTTCACGAAATGAATTTGTGAGCACGTACAATATCGAGATCTACGCGCCAAGTTTTTTATTTTATTTTTTGACATATCAAAATATGTTTAAAACACATTTTAAAAATCAGGAGCGCATGCTCCCATGTGCCAAAACGCCACTCTCGGCATGCTTCTTCTTATTCTTCCATTTATATGACTTTTTACTTTTATTGTTTTCCTTTTCTGAGTAGGTTTTCATTGGAATGTTGGGTGAGTGTACACGCAAGTACTACATAAACATTTGTATAAATTATTTGTAAAAACTACACTATTACATGTTTATTGCTTACATATTAAAAAGTGCAAAGTTGTGTGCGAGCTTTTTTCTTCTTCTTAAAAGATAATACGAATGCCACTAGTTTATTCTACCTTAAAAAAGTTCAATATTTTGGTTATGTTTTAGTTTTTATTTCATTTCTTTCTTCTTTAAAGTTGATAACAATTCAACTAGTTCATTCCTTTTCATGATTTTTTTTGAAATCTCACTATTATATGCTTGTTTTTGCATATTATGAAAAAAACGTAATTTTTGTGTAAGTTTTGTGCAACATTTCTCTTATTTGGTTTATTTTGTCCGTTTTCTTTCTTCTTAAAGTATAATACAAATGTCACTAATTCATAGGAAACTTCATTATTTTGTTTCCGTTTTTGTTTTTTGTTTCTTTTAAGGATAATACCAATGCCACTAAAGTCATTCCATTTTAGAAAACTTTATTTGTTGTGAAATTCAAGTGTTATATGATTATTCTTGCATCTTATAAAAATCACAATTTCTTTGTACATTATATGTAATTTCTTAATTAGTTCTACTTTTTATTTTCTTTCTTCTTAAAGGGTAATACTAAAGCAACCAATTCATTCTTTCATTGAAATTTCATAATTATGATTTGTTTTAGTTTATTTCATTTTCTTTCTTTTGAAAGTGTAATACCAAAGTCACTAATTCATTCTACCTTAGAAAAACTTCAATGCTTTTTAAGTTTTTATTGATGTTTCCTTTTATTTTAGGAAATACCAATGCCATAAATTCATTCTTGTTTAAAAAACTAATTTATCTTTGTGATGCTTGTTCTAGCATATTGTAAAAAATTGCAATTTATATGTAAATTATGTCAATATTTGTTTTAGTTTTTTCTATTTTATTTCTTTTGTAATTCCAATGCCAATAATTAATTCGTTTTTTAGATAATTTTATTATTATGATTTTGTTTTGCTTTATATTTTCATTTTCTTTCTTCTAAAAGGGTAATACCGAATCCATTAATTCATTCTTTCTTAGAAAAAATTTGTTATTTTATTTTTTTGTTTTTCTTTCTTTTATTTTTCTTATAATACAAATATCAAGAATTCATTCTTCTTAGGAAACTTTTTTTCATCTGAAAATTCTACTATTATATGCTTCTTTTTGCACATCGTAAGAAAGTGCAATTTCAATGTGATTTATGTGCAAAAAAATTCAATGTTTATTTTGAATTATTTTTATTTTATTTCTTCTTAAAGGGTAATTCCAATGGCACTAATTCATTACTCCTTTGAAAATGTCATTGTTTTGATTGTTTCTATTGTATTTTATTTTATTTATTCTCTAAGGATAATACCAATGCCATAAATTAATTCCATCTGAGGAAATGTTTTTTTAATTCTATTATTATATGCTACTCCCATAAATGAACATGCATGCGCACATACCAGAGTCGAGAATTTTTAGAGAAGCCTGACGTGGGAGTAAGTCTGACAGTAAGGATAGGGGGTACGAAGGAGGAGGCAAGGCCCTAGCTAGGGCGAGGTTGTTCACACGAGTTTTACGAGTTCAAGCCGCTCTCGGAAGAGGTAACAGCCCTACGTCTCGGTGCTCTGAGGCTTGTCGACTGGAATATGCGTGTGAGTTACAGGGGGTCACTAATGCATGATGCTGCTAATGCGACACTATGATCGGAGAACCTTCGAGAAACTGTGTGCGATGCAATGATCGCAAACGGTGCTGTATGAAAACCGTCAAAAATGTGTAAAACGTTTGCGATGACGGATGCATCAAACACGGTTTAGGTTTTAGTTGCGTGTGCAATGAAGGGCATACGGTTCAGTTCAATGAACTGTTTCCGATGAGGCAACACAAAAGAAACGGGCAGACAGATGGAGGCGTGTGCGATACACATCATACGGTTCACTCGGATGAACTGTTTGTGATTAGGAAACATAAAAGAAACGGACAACCCGATAAAGGTGTGTGCGATGTACATCGGTTCACTCGAATGAACTGTTTGTGATTAGGCAAGAGAACAGAAACGGTTCAATATAACAAGATGTGTGTGATACGCGGCAAATAGGTCTGTAATCAGAAATGTGTGCGAAGACCGATAATAACGCAGACGATTGCTTCTAATAAGATGTATGTGATATGCTCTGTCTACACAACTTCTATTGGCCATTGTGGGACGGGCGCTCATCCGGATACGCCATAAGGATGCGAAGAGGCATTCCTGTTAGCAAGGACTAGCTGTTCCACCAGTAGCTCATGTAAGAAAACTATCAAGTTAAGTGTGCTAAGGCTGGAGCAGCCATCGTATGGGTGACTGGATGGGAAGTTGTGTCGATATTAAATTAGGTTAACCTCAAGGTCCTTGTTTTTTTAACACATGTTAAATAAGGTCTACCGCATTACTTTTTGACAATGTGCGATACGTGGTATACAGTTGATCCATCCGACCTATTTGTGATGGAATAGGTCGTGTGTGTTGTGGGTAAATGCTTCCTAGTATTCAACTGTTTGGAATTGATGAATTCATCACCGACGGGATCCCTAGTGTGGTCCGTGTTCATCTGATCATCATCTACTTCTTGTGCTAGCTCGATGCTAAGTTTCCATTAATTGATGGCGTTTTATGAACAAGCCACCGTTTCTTGCCATTTCCTCACCTGTTTCCCGCCACCGAGGAGACATGTGCAGCCTGTAGCACATCTACCTTTTCCAAGCATGCCAACCCACCAAAGCGCCGCCTCTGCCATCAACCTCGTCGATGAGGAAAACGACCAGGCGCCACGGCCCGTCGAGGCCGAGGCGCTCCCCAGCAACGCGATGGACGATGCTGTGATGCGTGTCATCGCCAGGGTTGAGCAGACCTTTGGCACATGGCGCTTAAGCGCCGCGGAACAGGATAGGCATGTCAGCACCGATAGACTGCAGCTCGCCGCACAACATGATTGATGGCGCGCCGCAGAGCAAACTAGGCACGTCCGTGCCGATAGGGTGCGGCTCGCCGCACGGCTAGACCGTTGGAGCGCCACAGAGCGAGTGGCGCGGCGCGCCGCACAGCAAGAGCGGATCCACCGGCGCTTGCCTGTTGTCAACACAGCGTCACAGATGGATACACGCCCCGTCAGTACCCCCATTCCTCGCCAGGAGTGGGCAGAGCCCTCAGCGCCATACTTGCACCAGATGTCGGCCACGCCGTACTTGCACGGGACGTCCGCCGCGCCATTCGCATGGGTGCCGCCGTTCGCCTTATCCGCGGCCCGCTGGATGCCAACGCATTGGTCCGTAGGCTCGACCGCCTCCTTGGGCCAGGTGTCCACCTGGGCGCAGTAGAGGAACATGGCCGTCGCATCCTCGAGATGGTGATCTCCGATGAAATAGCCAACTTGGATCTCGAGATCGCTCTCCAGATGTACCGCGAGCGTGTCGACCGCTTGGACGAACGCCCACACGAGTTCAGGCAGAGCCAAGAGCTACCCTGGGCAAGGGCTGCTAGTCATGGTCTCATGGACGCATTTTATTTTAAAAAGTTGTTTCGATGTGGATAACTTTGTATTCACAACAATCATAGTATTGCTCTGTTTCAATGTGTGTACTCTGTTTTCCATTCTTATATGTTCTGTTTCAATGTGTGTATATACGCTTTCCATTCTGTATATGTGGATGATAATAGCTAAATTCAATTTAGTATACAAAAACAGATAGAAAAATGGAATTCATAATATATATATATATGTATTAATTGTTCATTAGATCATCATAGAATATATATATATAGGGTGGAACTATTTAAAAACACCCCTCTAGAGTTCCTGAATAAGCTATTTAGGAACCCCCTGATTTGGAAACTAGACAAAGGATCCGAGCCGAATCCCGATCCCTCCGGCGTCCCACCTCACCCCTACAAATCTGACATCTGATCCCATCGATCCTAGCATCGATTCCCCCACCTAACCTATAGCTTTGAATCTGCCTCGCGCGAGGGAGCAGCGGCGATAGCCGACGCAAGGGAGTGTGCGGCGTCGGCGGCAGTGACCCCTACCTAACTTGTAGCTTCAAATCCACCTCGCGCGAGCGAGTGGTGGCGATAGCCGGCGCGAGGGAGCGCGCGGCACCAGCGGCGGCAACCCCCACCTAACCTGTAGCTTCGAATCCGCCTCGAGCTCTAGATTCGATCCGCTTCGTCACGATGGTGGCCATCGATTCCCGGTTAGATCATCACCTCTGGATTCCACCCCCTAATAAGCTTTGGATCTCTCACCGCGTCTTCTTCTTTGATTCCCCCAAATGTTTGTTGTTTGAATCATCGACGGCAAATCTGCAAGTTGCATTATGCAGTTAGCATTGTGCTTGAGTTTTGCATGCAGTTAGCTGGTTTGAGTCCCTGTCAGTTGGTAATGTGTATAAAATCTGAGGTTAGATGTTGGAGACAACATTCAGTTAGCTATGTGGGATTGTGTAGTTTGATCTAGAAAATGTGCTTTGCTTGTGCTTGTTTTGCGTGGAGTTAGCTGGTTGCGTCCCTATTAGTTTGGTGATGTGTATAGAAATCTGAAGTTAGCTGTTGGAGATACCATTCAGTTAGCTCTGTGGGCTTCTGGTTGCATTTGCGCAGTTAACTATGAAAACTTTTCTTCACTGCTTGTAGTAAAAAATGGAACCTGATGAAGACGATGATGACCTAACTAGCAGGATTGTATGTGTCGACATGCAAAACTCTCCCGTGCAGAATGACCCAGTTTACGTTTTAAAACCAGTGGTGGTGCAAACTACGAGGTATCCACCACAGGAGCCAATGAATGAAAGAGTTACTGGACGCAATTGCGAACCTATGCTGCGCCTGAAGAACCGTCAACACCAATCAAGCGTCCTGGAGACAATCAATGAGGTAGAGTGTGACAATTAACTGTGCAACAATTTACTTGTTTTTGCGTACGGGGAGAGTTTTCAAATTTCTGCAGTCATATTTTTACTTGTAAAACTTCATAAAAGCAATTGTGTTTGTGAATAAATTAGGTGGATGATGGACCTGCACAAGATGATGATGAACACATGGATGCTGCCGATGAAAGTGATGATCACATTGAATGCTGGACTAAGATTGTTCCTCAAGATGACTGCGAGAGAGAACTCGAGCAAGTCTTTATTCTAAGGCCTAAAACACGATGTCCACGATATCCACAAGCTCAAGAAGACCAGTCTAGTCAGAGCAATGATAAGGCATGTGGAGATACTTGTACAGACAACTGTGAGAAAGCTAGAACTGCACGTTGTTCTGTCGCCCAAAAAAAGATAACAAAAATGATGTTCTACTAACATCAGCAGTTAGGTATTCCACCATCATGCAGTTAGGGTTGAGTGCATAAGGGAGTTAGAAACTGTGGGGCAGTTAGCTTAAATAATGCAATTATGTGATAAAGCAACTAGGTTTAAATACACATGGAAGTTATAGTACACAACAACTAAAATTTTACTCAATAACAAAAAAGGCAGTTAACTAGATGCCGTGGGGAGGTGGGTGGAGCGCACCCTTCTTTAGGCCCATGGTGGGTGGCCTACTCCCACTCCGGTGACATAGCCCTGCCCATCCTAGACTCCAGCTCCGGTGACACTTTCCCCATGTCATCGTTCTAGTGGAGGCGCAGAAGCTTGTTACGGTGGTGACTTCCTGCTTTTCAGTTAACTTCAGTAGCGCTAAAACTCTTTGCCTCCTTCAGTTAACTTGCTCTTCATGTCCTAGATGGATCTCATCCTCGAGCGGTTCATGGTGTGGATCTCCGGCGGTTAGCTTTTGGGTTTCTTCTACTCCTCCGACCCATCCTCTGTAGTTGGCAATTATTTGGGGGTTATCTATAGCTAGCATGTTCGGTTCTTACTTGCAAAATAATGTTGTGTCCAGAGTCAAGACATCCCTGTCCGGTTTATTATTTTGGGGATCCAGTGAATATTATTTTTCCTGTTAGCAGTTAACTTCTGCTCCACTTCACCAGGGATCGACGAGGTGCAGGACCCCTGATGGGGGTTTACTGGTGGAGCGACCTCTCTACAGCTAGCTCAGTTTCATGGATAAGTTAGCTTAGTTTCAAGGAGCAGTTTGCTTTACTGATAGTTATGTAAAAAAGAAACAGAGATCACTGCTCAATTAGCTCTTGCTCCCATGCTGCCAGTGGTGCGATCCATGGTGCGCAGTTTGCCAATGCTCAGTTTCATGGAGCAGTTAGTTCAGGGACTAGCTGCAGTTATCTTGCATCCAAAAAAATTAAGTGATGCACACAACTATGATTTTGCCAAGCCCCTGCTTGCGTGAGGTACAAAAAATAGCAATCTAATTAGAGGGTTCAGTTTGTTTGCCAAGCCCCTGCTTGCATGAGCTAAACAATATTTTTAATCCTGGCAGTTAACTCGGTGTTAACTGCCGGAATCCTTGGCAGTTAGCTATTTAAATCCCGGTAGTTAGCTATTCCAGTCCCGGTGGTTAACTTGACCACGGAAAAAATAGAAAAAAAGAATTAAAAACAAAAGAAGCAAAAAAGTATTATCAACCATTGCAGTTAGCTTGCTCATCGTGTGTAGTTAGGTATTTCATACCCGTAGTTACTATGACCCAATAAAAAAAGAAAAAACATTTTTAGTCCCGCGGTTAACTTAGTGCTAACTGTTGCGATTCCTGGCAGTTAGCTATTTCACTCCCAGAAGTTAACTTGACCTGGCGATAAAAGTATAGAAGATAAAAACAATTTTCAGTCACAGGAGTTAGCTTGTCAGCATATGTCAGTTAGCTATTCCGCGCGAGCAGTTAGCATGTACTGTAGCAGTTCAGGCAAAAAATGTCGAAAATGATATTGTTTTTTGAAAACTGCTCTTAAACCGTAGCAAATCCGGAAACGTGTTATATATGCCAAAGTTCGGGAAAATCGGTACCTTTCTAACGGTATATCATACGCATCATTCCGACAAAAGATTTGAAAATTCCTTTCACAAACATATTGAAAACTCATTTGATGGATTTTCAGTTTTTTGAATTTCGTTTAAAAACCGGATCGATTTTCAGAAAATGACCAAAATGAGTTTTTTGCTCCTTCTCAATAGCTATCGAATGGTATAACAGTTGCATCAATCCGATTAGCGGTTAAATAAATACGACCCAAAATAGTGCGGGAAAACGATGCCAGAAAAAGTCCGCCCGATAGTTAACTAGTATAGTTCGCAAAGTTAGCTGTGTTCTCGTGCAGTTAGGAATGGTTCCTAGATAGCTTATTCAGGAATGGGTTGCAGAATAGTTGTCATGTATATATATATAAAATCATCACATATACGTGATGATACTTAACAGTAGGTACAATGCATAAAATTGAAAACAAACAATACTAAAACAAATATCCCTCCTGGGGCCAGTATTCCGGCAGCCCCTCGCCAGCAGCTCCCTGGTGCACGGCATCTTCCTAGTGCGGAGGCAGTACTCCGACTCCTTCACCTCGCAGCGCTTGACGTACCGATGTGCCTATTGCTGGTGGACGCGCACAGCCGATATTACCATTTCGTTGGGTGCCCGCCGGAGCTCCTCATCGGTGGCACGCTGGAGCTTATCGGCCCATCTCCACGCAGCGACGAGGCGCCCAACGCCTATGACCGTCCTCGCGAAGTACCCGTCTTCGTACACCTCGTCAGCACGACGACGCTCCCGCCCCCAAAGCTCCGCTGCCTCCTTTTTCCAGGTGGCATCACGGGTTTCACAGGCCGCCTGGTACCTGGCTTCCTCCATCTCCTTCTTGAACGCCATTTGCCTGGCTTTCTCAGCCTGCGGGAGCGACTTCCACAAACAAAGATTGTACTGACTCCAAAACCAATCAAAATTTGGGGGGTCCGGCGCAACCTCGTCAGGCGGTGCGTAGGGGTTCTCGTCACTGCTAATCGAGTGAGCATCCTCGGGGGGCGGCGACTCCTCGTCGGCGCGTGGGCAGACCGGCGGCGCCATGGCAGAGATTTGAGAGAGAGAGAGAGAGGGCGAGCGAGGGGAGGATGTAGATGAGAATGCAGGCGGGACAACGTGAGCAAGGTAGTATTTATTGGCGGCCGGAATCTAGATCGACGGGGACAATACACACGACGGTCGCCGGAATTTACGAGTACTGTACTTCGAATTACACACAATTCCCGCAGCAAATCCGTGTGTGAACATAATAGCCAAAATCCATGTGTGAACATAATAGCTGACAGCTTCCAATGCAGAACCGTGTCTGATTAATGATCCCCGCCATTCACCTACCAAACCTCGAGCCGCGGGATAGACTGCCAATCGTGTGGGGGCCGGTTGTCTTGCCAGATCTTTACATTTTCTTTTTTGAACAACACATATTTACATCGTTTGATGATTTTTTAACTCACACACAAGTACACAAAAATATGATTTTTCAAATTGTTTTGGTTAGGCGTTGCATGTAGATGTAGTTCAAATATGAATTACGATCATTAAGGGGTTAGAAAATCACTTAAATGTCTTTAGAAGGTCAAATGACCCCTGAATTTACCAAATTTTCACATGACAGTTGTATTAGTGCACGTTAAACGTAGGAAAATTTTTGAAGGCCGTAAGAGGAAGCTATCTCCCGTTCGTCATCAAACATGCATTGTTCTCTCTCGGAACCACGAAACTTCTAGCGAGTTGCTCCGGTTTGTGAGGGGTGGGTGTCCAAACGTTCGTCAAACATGCCAATTTTTTTACCACATCATCTCGGTGGCATGACATTACATCAACCAAGGTTTCATGTGTTTCTGATCATTTTCCTATTTTTTTAAATTAAAATGCCATGTCGCTCCATGCATACGTATGCATGTGTCCATGTCGTGACACCAATATGTTTGAAAATTCCTTCTAATTTACTCCAGATGGAATTAACTCGCACACAAGTATACAAATATGATTTTTCAAACCGTTTTGGTTAGGCGTTGCATGTAGATGTAGTTCAAATTTGAATTACGGTCATTAAATGGTTAGAAAATCACTTAAATGTCTTTGAAAGGTCAAATGACCCCTAAAATTTTCCAAATTTTCACATTACAGTTATAGTAGAGCACGTTAGACGTTGAAAAAATTTCAAGGCCATAAGAGGAAGCTATCTCCCGTTCGTCATGAAACATGCATTGTTCCCTCTCGGAACCATGAACATTCTAGCGAGTTGCTCCGGTTTGTGAGGGGTGTGTGTCCGAACTTTCGTCAAACATGCCAATTTCTTTACCACATCATCTTGGTGGCATGACATTAAATCAAGCAAGGTTTCATGTTTTTCTGATCATTTTTTTAATTTTTTGGAATTAAAATGCCATGGCATGTACTCCATGCATGTGCCAATGCCTTGACACCAATATGTTTGAAGATTCCTTCGAATTTACTGCACATGGAATTAACTCGCACACAAGTACACAAAAATATGATTTTTCAAACCGTTATGGTTAGGCGTTGCATGTAGATGTAGTTCAAATTTGAATTGCTGTCATTAAATGGTTAGAAAATCACTTAAATGTCTTTAAAAGGTCAAATGACCCCTGAAATTTACCAAATTTTCACATGATAGTTGTGTTAGTGCATGTTAAACGTAGGACAAAAAAATGAAGGCCATAAGAGGAAGCTATGTCCCGTTCGTCATCAAACATGCATTGTTCCCTCTCAGAACCACGAACCTGCTAGCGAGTTGCTCCGGTTTGTGAGGGGTGTGTGTCCAAACGTTCGTCAAACATGCCAATTTATTTACCACATCATATTGGTGGCATGACATTACATCAACCAAGGTTTCATCTGTTTCCGATCATTTTTCTATTTTTTGAATTAAAATGCCATGTCACTCCATGCATACGTATGCATGTGTCCGTGTCGTGAGACCAATATGTTTGAAAATTCCTTCTAATTTACTACACATGGAATTAACTCGCACACAAGTACACAGATATGATTTTTCAAACCATTTTGGTTAGGCATTGCATGTAGATGTAGTTCAAATTTGAATTACGGTCATTAAATGGTTAGAAATCACTTAAATGTCTTTGAAAGGTCAAATGACCCCTAGAATTTTCCAAAATTTCACATTATAGTTGTTGTAGTGCACGTTAGACGTTGAAAAAAATTCAAGGCCGTAAGAGGAAGCTATCTCCCGTTCGTCATCAAACATGCATTGTTCCCTCTCGGAACCACGAACCTTCTAGCAATTTGCTACAGTTTGTAAGGATTGTGTGTCCATACTTACGTCAAACATGCCAATTTCTTTACAACATCATTTGGGTGGCATGACATTAAATCAAGCAAGATTTCATATTTTTCTGATCATTTTTTATTTTTTTGGAATTAAAATGCCATGGCATGTACTCCATGCATGTGCCCATGCCTTGACACCAATATGTTTGAAAATTCCTTCGAATTTAGTGGACATGGAATTAACTCGCACACAAGTACACAAAAATATGATTTTTCAAACCGTTATGGTTAGGCGTTGCATGTAGATGTAGTTCAAATTTGAATTACGGTCATTAAATGGTTAAAAAAATCACTTAAATGTCTTTAAAAGGTCAAATGACCCCTGAAATTTACCAAATTTTCACATGACAGTTGTATCGGTGCACGTTAAACATAGGAAAATATTTGAAGTCCGTAAGAGGAAGCTATCTCCCGTTCGTCATCAACCATGCATTGTTCCCTCTCCGGACCATGAACCTTCTGGCGAGTTGCTCCGGTTTGTGAGGGGTGCGTGTCCAAACATCGTCAAACATGCCAATTTCTTTACCACATCATCTTGGTGGCATGACATTACATCAACCAAGGTTTCATGTGTTTCTCATCATTTTTCCATTTTTTGAATTAAAATGCCATGTCACTCCATGCATACGTATACATGTGTCCGTGTCGTGAGACCAATATGTTTGAAAATTCCTTCCAATTTACTGCACATGGAATTAACTCGCACACAAGTACACATATATGATTTTTCAAATCGTTTTGGTGAGGCGTTGCATGTAGATGTAGTTCAAATTTGAATTACGATCATTAAATGGTTAGAAAATCACTTGAATGTCTTTAAAAGGTCAAATGACCCCTAAAATTTTCCAAAATTTCACATTATAGTTGTAGTAGTGCATGTTAGATGTTGAAAAAAAATTGAATGCCGTAAGAGGAAGCTATCTCCTGTTCGTCATCAAACATGCATTGTTCCTCTCGGAACCACGAACCTTCTAGCTAGTTGCTCTAGTTTGTGAGGGGTGTGTGTCCAAACTTTTGTCAAACATGCCAATTTCCTTACCACATCATCTTGGTGGCATGACATTATATCAACCAAGGTTTCATGTGTTTCTGATTTTTTTTGAATTAAAATGACATGCCACTCCATGCATACATATTCATGCATATGTGTCCATGTCGTGATACAAATATGTTTGAAAATTCCTTCTAGTTTACTACACATGGAATTAACTCGCACACAAGTACACAAATATGATTTTTCAAACCGTTTCGGTTACGCGTTGCATGTAGATGTAGTTCAAATCTGAATTACGGTCATTAAATGGCTAGAAAATCACTTAAATGTCTCTAAAAGGTCAAATGACCCCTATAATTTTCAAAAATTTCACAATACAGTTGTAGTAGTGCATGTTAGACGTAGAAAAAATTTGAAGGCCGTAAGAGGAAGCTATCTCCGGTTCATCATCAAACAAGCATTGTTCCCTCTCAGAGCCACGAGCCTTTTAGTGAGTTGCTCTGGTTTGTGAGGGGTGTTGACATTACATCATCTTGGTGGCATGACATTACATCAACCAAGGTTTCATGTGTTTCCGAATTTTTTTAATTTTTTGGAATTAAAATGTCATGTCACTCCATGCTTAATTGGGTCATAGCCGTTAGACCAATATGTTTGAAAATTCCTTCCAATTTAATGCACATGGAATTAAATCGCACATAAGTACACGAAATATGAGTTTCCAAACCGTTATGGTTAGCTGTTGCATGTACATGTAGTTCAAATTTCAATTATGGTTATTAAATGGCTAGAAAATCACTTAAATGTCTTAGAAGGTCAAATGACCCCTGAAATTTTCCAAAATTTGACATGACAGTTATATTAGTACTACAAAATTTCTCATTCATTTAAAAGACCATCTGTTAGCACTTTATTCCAAATTCGTCTTTCACAACTAATAAAAAATATCTACAACATCACACACAGTTGTTTTCTAGGAACCGTTTGCGATGAAAATATCTGGGTTTATTTAAGTCTCCCTCCTTAAGCTTTGCTGGCTCGTCTACTCTAGCGTCGGAAACCCCCGAATCCATGAATCCTGATCCCCATTCCTGCACCCCCTTCTTGCAAAGATGACACCATGGAAACGCTTCATGAAGGCCCGTACGATGGCCGCGTCCCCGTGAGGGAGTCCTGGATTAGGTGGTCTCTGGACAGCCGGACTATATCCTTTGGCCGGACTATTGGACTATGAAGATACAAGATTGAAGACTTCGTCCCGTGTCCGGATGGGACTCTACTTGGCGTGGAAGGCAAGCTAGGCAATACGGATATGTATATCTCCTCCTTTGTAACCGACCTTGTGTAACCCTAGCCCCGTCCGGTGTCTATATAAACCGGAGGGTTTTAGTCCGTAGGACAACATACAATCATACAGTAGGCTAGCATCTAGGGTTTAGCCTCTTTTATCTCATGGTAGATCAACTCTTGTACTACTCATATTATCAAGAACAATCAAGCAGGACGTAGGGTATTATCTCCATCAAGAGGGCCCGAACCTGGGTAAACATCGTGTCCCCTTCTTCTTGTTAACATCTGCCTTAGACGCACAGTTCGGGACCCCCTACCCAAGATCCGCCGGTTTTGACACCGACATTGGTGCTTTCATTGAGAGTTCCACTGTGTCGTCACCGTAAGGCTCGATGGCTCCTTCGATCATCGGTAACGATGCGGTCTAGGGTGAGGTCTTCCTCCCCGGACAGATCTTCGTATTCGGCGGCTTCACACTGCAAGCCAATTCGCTTGGCCATCTGGAGCAGATCGAGAGCTACGCCCCTGGCCATCAGGTCAGATTCGGAAACTTGAACTACACGGCCGACATCCGCGGAGACTTGATCTTCGATAGATTCGAGCCCATGTCGGCCGCACCGCACAGTGATACGTCTCCAATGTATCTACTTTTCCAAACACTTTTGCCCTTGTTTTGGACTCTAACTTGCATGATTTGAATGGAACTAACCCGGACTGACGCTGTTTTCAGTAGAATTACCATGGTGTTATTTATGTGCAAGAGCAAACGTTCTCGGAATGACCTGAAACTTCACGGAGCGACTTTTCAGAAAATAAGAAAAATACCTGCAAAAGATGGAGGCCAGGGGGGCCACCACCTTGCCACGAGGGTGGGGGCGTGCCTTCCCCCCTAGGGTGTGCCCCCCTACCTCGTGGGCCCCCCGGTGCGAGATGTAGCAACAGTTGTCTTTACACCAGTTTTGGCATACATAGTGGACGTCCTTAGTGTATTAGTTCTATGTTACTAAATTTATGCATGTACACACCTGTTAGTATCAATTTGCTGTCATCCACTATGTTGTTGCAGTTATATTTACCTTCCTCATAAAATGTTCAATTTGTTATTTATTGTACATGAGTAAGAACTTGTAGCGTCGTTGTAGTTAATTATAGCTTCTGATGTTCCAGAATTTGGTTGTTGTCTTAGTACCAATTATTTCATTTGCACATTGATCTTTTTGAGAAGATATGTCATAATTAACATGTTTCTTCAGTTTTTCAAAATAAGCATTGGTGATTTCTATGTTGCTATAAACCCATTTCCCCTACAATTGTTACTGGTCTAGTTTTAAATAATATAGGATGAACGGAAGTGTTCTTACTTGGAGTGGGTTGATCAAGAGTGGCCACAATCTTTGAAGATGTGCCTAACGAAGCTCTGGAGCATGTATGGGGAAGTGAACACAGCTAGGCTTAGAGAAAGTCTTGTCAATGCTGAAGCATATTTCAAGATGCGGGATAAAAAGTTGAAGGTGGAGAATGAGCTCAGATTTTTTTAAGAGACTTTGCTAAGATGGTGTTGGCGAAGGAGGAGGCACTTTCCCAGTTGGCCCGTGCAAAACGGGTTCTTACTGAACTGAAAGCAGAGGTGGATAAGACGAGCCTGGATGATCTCGGTTAGGGAAATGAATATATTGTTCTTATGAAGTTGAACTAGCTATATGTTGTATTGTGTTGTTTTCATCTAGCTACCGTATTGTGATGTTATAATATATTTCTGTGCCTGATATGAAATTGGCAAATAGCTGTTCCATATGAAATGTGAATTTGCGTAATACTGGAATTATTAATTGTAAACTAATAAACCTGCAAAATGTGTCATGGACCTTTGCAAACGGTTCTAGCAGTAAAAGCGGTTGCGATGGATAGCCCAAGCCACACATTTTTCTTCATCAAATCGTGTGTGATATAGTTGATAAAAGCAAACAATCAACCAAGGAAGACCATGTTAGTTACAACTTTCACACACGAGCCTACACATAAAACTATGTGCGATTTATGTCCGAACAGAAACGTTTTCCCTGGATTGACTGTGTGGGATGTACATAAGAACGGAAACATATTGCTTGGATTGATTGTGTGTGATATACATACGAACAGAAATGTTTTTCTGGGATTCACCGTGTGGGATGTACATACCTACAGAAATGATTTTCTCGGATTACCGTGTGGGATGTACATACATACAGAAATGATTTATGGGATTCACCACGTGGGATGTACATACCTATGGAAATGATATCTGGGATTCACCATGTGGGATGTACATACCTATGGAAATGATTTTTGGGATTCACCATGTGGGATGTACATACCTACGGAAATGATTGGGTTTCGATGCCTCGCCCGATCGCACAAGGCCCCAGCCTGGGTCCCAGGAGGGCCTATCCCCGACGATTTCTGGGTCGTGTGGGAAGGATACCCTATCGCACACACTCACTTGGCGACGGTTCCAAATGCCGTCACGGAAAGGGGTAAAAACCCGTTTATTTAGGACCGACGTGCACCAGTGGGTGCGAACCCTTGTGCCAGAGGAGGAGGGTGGCTTATATAGAGTGCGGCAGACCCCTCCAGCCCTCAGTTACACTGGGTTCAATGTAAGTTAAGACAGGGGCGTTACTGGTAATGCCTGCTATAAATGACTATTAATGACCTTTAAGACTACGGAGTGAACGCCTGACCGTTGCCATCCTGGGGTGGCTTTAGATCTTCTATACTCCGAGTGATTCTTCATATGGTTGAGTGACTCTATCTTGGTCGAGTGGAATTAGGGTATCCGAGTGGAAAAGCTGGTCGAGTGGATTGCACTCCAAGGTGATTTCAGTCGGTATCTTCTGTTGTACTTTGAATGTCTTTGACTCTAGGGCAGTGTCCTTGGTTAGGGCGTCTAGGTTAGGCCTATGATCCTACCCTAGGCACATGCCATCATCATTAGCCCCCGAATGGACTGAGATCCGAGTGAAGAAGGGTTGAAGTTGGTTCCGACCTGATTCCATGCTTTGGAGGCATTTCATCGGAGTCTGGAAATCATACTGGAACTTCAACCTTGCATCCATCTCCTTGATCGATTCTGAGGTCGTCGAGTGAATTACGTCGTAAATCTTTGAGCGAATTAGAGTGTGAAATCTTTGGCGCGATTGATTGCTCTGCGGTTCCCGGATCTCACGGGATTCGTAATTTTGGAGAAGCGCGCGGGACAGAGCGTGACGTAGTAAGCAAAACAGATAGACAGAGGCGCCTCAATTTCCATGTGGCCTTTTTCGCCATGTATTGAGCGAGCATCAGTGGCGGGATGTGGTAGGATTGCTCGGGACCATGGGTCAGCCACTCGGAAGGAGTCCCACAAAAGGCATCGAGGCCAATGCGTGACACTGTGCATTCCATTCTCCCTCGTGCTCCCCTCTACTCTCAACTCTTCCCCCCAGTCCACGTGCACTCCGCCGCCATGGGGAAGGACAAGACGACGGGCCTGGCGCACACGAAGAAGATGATGGCGGCGGCCAAAGGCAAGAAGACGGCTCGGGGGTCGTTGTCGCGGTCCGGTCTGCCGCCTGGTTGGATCCAGGGGGACTAGATCTGCTCCATCGTCGAGCGGGAGGACGAGAAGCTCGCCGCGGATGGCATGATTGTTGACGGATCTTGGAGGCTGCCGGAGGGGGAATCTGAGCCCTAGCTGTGCGAGGGTGAGAGTGTCCTCCTCACCACCCACGTAGACTGAGGTTTTTCCCTTCCCCCGCATCCATTCTTTCGGGGTTTCTTGAACTTTTTTGGTGCTCAGATTCACCATTTCCCCCCAAACACAATTATGTATCTTGCTACGTACATCTCATTGTGCGAAAACTTCCTGGGCTGTCAACCACACCGGGGTCTTTTCAAACACATCTTCACTTGCCGTTCTCAAAGGGTGAAGAAAGCAAATCCGACTGACGAAAAGACGCACATGATCCAGATGTGTGGGGGTTTAGGGATTCAAACTAGGGGTAGAAGCACTTTTCCTTCCATGACCCTTCCCGAGTCAGTCAGAGGATGGAAGTCGACCTAGTTCTACTGCAAAGACATCCCGACTCCTGGTCAGTCGACCGGCCTCCCTCCTTTCACAATCAAGAGACTCTGCCAACCTTCTTCACTAATTGTAACTCCAGAAGACAAGGGCGAGGTGTCTGTCGGTGTTGAAACCAGCGGATCTCGGGTAGGGGTCCCGAACTGTGCGTCTAGGCCGGATGGTAACAGGAGGCATGGGACATGATGTTTTACCCAGGTTTGGGCCCTCTTGATGGAGGTAAAACCCTACGTCCTACTTGATTGATATTGATGATATGGGTAGTAGAAGAGTAGATCTACCACGAGATCAGAGAGGCTAAACCCTAGAAGCTAGCCTATGGTATGATTGTATGTTATGGTTGTTGTCCTACAGACTAAAACCCTTCGGTTTATATAGACACCGGAGAGGGTTAGGGTTACACAAGGTCGGTTACAAAGGAGAAGATATCCATATCCGTATTGCCTAGCTTGCCTTCCACGCCAAGTAGAGTCCCATCCGGACACGGGACGAAGTCTTCAATCTTGTATCTTCATAGTCTAACAGTCCAGCCAATGGAGATAGTCCGGCTGTCCGGAGACCCCCTAATCCAGGACTCCCTCAGTGTCCCTTTTAGTCGACGCAGTAGTTAACTTAGTTCGGGAGGGTGTGAGTGGCATGGATCCGTTGGAGGTGTTCCTTAGTCGACGTATCCAGCCTCTCCAAGCCTGTGATCATCCAATGTGGTTGTACTCGGGCCCTGAAGACACCGCTCGGGTCCACCTAGAGGAGGTTGTCGAGGAGACGGTGGCTCAGTGGCTGCGGAGCATTACTGGGAACAAGGATAACCCCAGGGGGTCCAGAAGGGTTCTGCCATTCAACGCCGACAACGAGCCGAAAGAGATCAGGCTCTAGTTTCCGACTGTTTTCTTCTTTCAGTCTACAATTGTTCTTGAATCCGACTGATACTTGTAGCTTATGTCTTACAGATTTATACCAAGATGTATTCGATGCCCAATGGGGACCAACTCCAAGAGGGAGCGGAGAGTGATGCTGACAGTGCCGATTGGTAGTACGCAGATGATAGTGAGGAGGAGGAGGAGGACTCGAGCAGCAGTGAGGAGGTTGACTCGCCACCCTGCTCAGATCGTCGTTCCAAACAGTCGTAGGATCCTACAGGCGGGCGCGGCAAAGCAGCTCCGCCAAGTACGAAAGTTTCGAAGCGCACTCGGACCTCGACTCTAGAGCCGTCGGAGAAGGCCGTGAAGTAGCCCAAGGTTGTCCCACCGAAGCCCCGGAAGGCCTTGCCCAAGATCAAGGTGGTTGTTCTCTTTGCCTCTGCGTAAGTTTTTGTTTCTTCTCTTTGTCTTCTGTGTTGTCGTCGACTCATGCGCTTGCTTGACCGAGTGAATTCTAGAGCTTTTAGTGCCACGAATTCTGCAACATCCATGGAGGTCGATGGGGAGCGTGGTGATGCGGAGACTGCGGACACGGCTACCTCTCGGGTGGGTATGATACCATAATCACATTCATGTCCTGTCAATTGCTTCTCTAGTCGATTAAATTTTTCCTGTCGAGTGTTTGCAGCACCAACAAATGTTATCCAGCTTCCTGATGATGATGATGAGGACATGCCCCCAAATAACACCGAGAGGGGAGGCAGAACTTTGAGCAAGACGACTTCTCGCTCAGCATCAGAACTTGTGGTCCAACAACTTGTTGATCCAGTACGGACTTCAGTCTCTTCTGCTGACCCTCTGTCTACTGGCCAACCCTCAGCGTCGACTGCTCAGGTGCCTGCCCCGATCGCACAAGTTCAAGTTTCAGCTCCACCGACCACGTCATCAGTTCCATCGTCTCCTTTATTTGTTACTCACTATGTCCCGGAAGACCAAGTAGGAGCTGCCAAGGAGGCCATGATCCAAGCAGGTCTAATGATGGACCGATTGAAAGTGGTGTATGACACCAGCAAGGCCGCCTATGATGCCAGCTCTGCCCTCCAAGCCAATGTCCGAGTAAGTGAGATTATAAGTTTATTTTCGATTGGTTTCCAGCTTGACCTCTGCTCTGTTAGAATATGCTACCTGAAAATTGTTGCTTTATTATTCGTAAGATGTTATTCTGTTTCTGCATATGTACACCCAGTGGGTGTGAGTCATGTAGCTGTTTGCAAATCTTTTCACTCAAATTAGACAGGTCATGTCGAGTGAATTATTGGTCCAGTGAGGGCATGCTGAGTGCACCTACTGGGTGTAGTCCCCGAGACCGTTGTTGACTGCTGGAAGTCAACGGTGGTCTTAAAACTTTCTTTTCTCTCTTTTTTATACTCCTTCCACTCGTGGTGGGCAGACCATGTCGAGTGGGAGATCGAACCATTGGGGGCACGCCCAGTGCACCCACTAGGTGTAGTCCCCAAGACTGTTGTTGAATGTTCGATTCGGAAGTAGTCTTAGAAATCTTTTTTACTACTTGCATTTTATAACTCGGAAGTGACTGGTCTTTGTTTCTGTCGACTGACATATCTTGTTGTTGATTGCAGAAATATTATGAGCTTGAAACCAAATTTGTTGATTTGGAGAAGAAGCAGATTGATCTCAACCTCGATCTGGAGTTAACCAAGAAGAACTCGAAGAAAGCCCAGGATGAAGAAGCTGTCATGGGAGGTAACAATTTGTCGACTGTTCGCCTTGTGATCTTTTTTCCTTTTCATCCTTTGAACCGAGTGGCTCCACTCGAACAGATGTGCGTAATGAAAACCATCAACTCCAAGCTCGTTTGAAGAATGTTATTTCTTTAGACAAAATGAAGCAGGCTCTGGAGCAGAAGGACCTTGACCTTGCAGCGGCGCAGAAGACAGTGCAGGAGAAGAATGAACTTGCTGACAAGAAGCTGGCTTTAGTCAGAAAGTTGGAAGAAGAGAACACCAAGTTGAAAACTAATGTTGATGAAGTGAAGAAAGAAGTCGCGCAGGTGAAGGAGGAGAAGGTGTCCTTGGCTGACAAAGTTGATGTTCTCACTCTGAAGAGAGATGAACTGGAAACTTATCTGGGAGGTCTTGCCAAGAAGATGTTCCTCATGCTTGAAGGTATTTCTCTTTATCCGACTAATTACAAGAAACTTCTTCTCCATGGAATTGCCAATCCATTACTTTTGTGTGCATGCAGAATTCTATCAGAACTTTGAGGAAGAAACTGGGTGGATCGAAACATGTATGGATTCTATCAACTCCCCCGTCAAGGACGAAGCTGCGATGAACATGCTTGACTGGAATCTAGCCTTGCCAGTGTCTTGGATTACACCGCTCGACTGAAGGTCGCGCTGTCCCGGATTGACAAGGAGTTATGGCCAGAGGATGTGTTTCTAAACAATCTCGAGTCACTGATGACTCGACTCAACAGCACCCCATTGCGAGTGCAGGCATGGAAGAATTCAGCTGCCCGCTGTGGTGCTGACGTGGCTTTATCACTCGTCCGCGTACATTGCAAGGAAGTCAAAGAAGAGTAGCTAGCGGCTATTAAGGTTGCCAACACTAAGAAGCTTCAATTCCAATCCTTCATGGAGACCTTCATCGACGCATCCACTCGCATCGCAGATGGCATCTACTTGGACAGTTTCGTCGAGCCAGCAAGTCCCTCATGTCGAATGAAAAACTTGATAACTTGATTTTATTTGCCTCTGAATGCCGAGTGATCCTGTAATTGTTAAACTCTTTCGGGCTTGGTGCTTGAGTACTTCTGCTGGTGATTATGAACCTTGTTGGATTTATCCAAACTTGGTTGCTTCTTTTGAATGCAGTTGTTTTGTCTTTATTATCTTTGAATTTCTTGACTTGGGCGAATTTAGAGTCGCAGTTGAATCTCCGAGTGAGAGGATCGCTCTTCACGCAGAATAGACATTGTACTTGTGGTGCAGTTCAGAGTGCAACCATACATTGTACCTGTGGTGCAGCTCAGAGTGCAACCATACGTTGTACTTGTGGCGCAGCTCAGAGTGCGACCAGACGTTGTACTTGTGGCGCAACTCAGGGTCAACCATACGTTGTACTTGTGGCACAACTCAGAGTGCAACCAGACGTTGTACTTGTGGCGCAGATCGGGGTGCAACCAAACATTGTACTTGTGGCGCATCTCAGAGTGCGTGCCCGAGCCTCCGAGTGAGAGGGTTGCTCTTCACTCGGAGTATGTTTTGTAACAGGCGAGTGCGGGATCGCAACTAAGCCCCCGAGTGAGAGGGTTGCTGCCGGTGTCAAAACCGGTGGATCTCGGGTAGGGGGTCCCGAACTGTGCGTCTAGGCCGGATGGTAACAGGAGGCAAGGGACACGAAGTTTTACCCAGGTTCAGGCCCTCTCGATGGAGGTAAAACCCTACGTCCTGCTTGATTAATATTGATGATATGGGTAGTACAAGAGTAGATCTACCACGAGATTGGAGAGGCTAATCCCTAGAAGCTAGCCTATGGTATGATTGTTGTTGTGTAGGTTGTCCTACGGACTAAAACCCTCCGGTTTATATAGACACCGGAGAGGGTTAGGGTTACACAAGTCGGTTACAATGGTAGGAGATCTGCATATCCGTATCGCCAAGCTTGCCTTCCACGCCAAGGAAAGTCCCTTCCGCACACGGGACGAAGTCTTCAATCTTGTATCTTCATAGTCCAGGAATCCGGCTGAAGGTATAGTCCGGCCATCCGGACACCCCCTAATCCAGGACTCCCTCAGTAGCCCCTGAACCAGGCTTCAATGACGACGAGTCCGGCGCGAAGATTGTCTTCGGCATTGCAAGGCGGGTTCCTCCTCCAAGTACTTCATAGAAGATTTTGAACACAGAGATAGTGTCCGGCTCTGCAAAATAAGTTTCCACATATTGCCATAGAGAGAATAACATTTACACAAATCTAATCTGCTGACGTATTCCGTAGTGTGACACACCACGACCAAGCCTTTATCCGAGTCGTTTCATTATCCCACCTTAGCACGTCATGCGAGGCGGTTTCCTTGGCCCGTCTTGTTAAAGCAGAGATCGTGTCCCCTTATTCCGGGATTCTCATCAATACGAGCGTGGGTAACCCAACCGCTTCTAGGACTCCTAGATTATAGGCAAGTCCAAACGGACACGGAGAGGACGCTTGATATTCAACCTCTTTATAAAGGGACAAGGCTTTTATTTTTCCCTCCCGTGCTCAATAGAATCCTTCCCCCACCTCAAGCTCAAGCGCCCAAAGTTCAGGTCAGGTGCACCGAACCTTCAGTCATGTCCGGATCTAGCCTTCAAGGCCGATGGGTGCCTTCCTCCGTCACGGAAGAAGACATCAAAAAGTTGAGGGAGGCCAGATATCTGACCGCCGAGATTTTGCATCGGCTGCCTCCCCGAGGGCAGGCCGTCCCCACCCCCGAACCCAACGAGAACATCGTGTTCGTCTCCCACTTCCTCCAAGGTCTAGGCCTTGCTCTGGATCCTTTCGTCAGGGGTTTGATGTTTTACTACGGGCTAGACTTTCATGATCTAGCTCCGAACTCCTTTCTTCATATCACGACATTTATCATCGTGTGCGAGGCCTTCCTCCGGGTTACCCCTCACTTTGGCCTATGGCTCAAGACCTTCGAAGTGAAGCCGAAGATGATCAAGGGGCAACATGCAGCGTGTGGAGGTGCCTCAATACGCAAGATGACGGGAGCTCCGTGGCCCAAAGGTTCCATCCCAGAGGTGTCTGAATTGTGGCAACAAGAGTGGTTCTACATCATGGCTCCTAGAAGTGCCAAGTGGGCGGCCCCCCCTGTTTTCCGCTCGGGCCCTCCACCACAGCTGATGTCATGGATCAGCAGAGGTCTGAGCTGGGGTGCAGCCAAGGACGTGCCTATACTGCAAAGCCGCATTCGAGATCTCTTCAATGGAGATTTCAGTTTGGTTGTGGTAATACAGGTTATGCTGGTTCGTCAAGTCCAGCCTTACAAACGCCGGCCACTTCGCCTGTGGGAGTTCAATCCCGAGGGACCGCGTGCCATTAAAAATTTTCTTGGCCTGACGCACGAGGAGATGTACAAGTCATTCTTCAGACCTCAGGTGGAGTGTCCGGAAATCACCGAGGACGTGGGCCTGAGTAGTAACAGCGCCGCCGAACAGGTAAGGCATCTTCCGACCAAACATACTATCTCTCCTTTGTTACGAAGTTATTTCTGAGAGTTTGCTTTTTGACGAGGACTGGCTAATAAAGGCGAAGTTGAGTCGGTGTTCGGCCCCCCTCCCTGAGGGTTTGGAAAATCCGGTATTGAAAAAGATGCTCCAGACCGCACCTTGCCCGGAGCCGTTGAAGGAAGATACTGTGGAGGATAATGCGGTCGGACGCGGGCCCCCAACGCTGCCCATTCTAGCCGAGGGAGCGAGCGTCTCCATGAAGGAAGACGATCAGAAGAGGAAAAGGACTGCGTCCGGGGATTTGGAAGCCGGAGCTTCCAAACGAGATAAGAAGTCTCCCACAGAGGGTCCTACCTTGGGGGGCGCTGTTGCCGCACAAAGTCCGTGGGGGGATCAATTCTCCCGTGAGTCGTAAGTGACCCGAAATACTTTAATAGTACATATATGCCATCTTTTTCTTCTGAGAAAATAACCACCGCATATATTTTTGCAGTTCGGGCCTTAGCCCCTCTCAAATGAGCTCGTCTTCGGGGGATCTTCTTCCAGAGATGATGGAGAGCGAAACGCCTCCTCCGGACTCCTCCGCTCTAGAAGCGGGCGACCCTGTAGTGTCATCGTGGAGGGCCTCTCCGAGTCCAGTGAGACCGGAAGATAATCCCATTGACCCCCGAAGCTCCCAGTGTCCGGCTCCCGAAGAGAGCAGACAAAAGAGTCCGGCACCGTATAGTGTGCGATCGGATGTTCTGAGGGAGTTGGTGGGGCGAGCGGCCATCTCAGATGAACACCGTGTGATGATGAATACGGTGATGGAGAGAATATCGTCCGCCGAAAGCGGATTGCATGAAGCTTTTATGAGTCTACTGACAGGCTTTGAGGTACGTAAAAGAATGTATGATAGTCCTGCACATGCTAGGTGTGCCCTATGTAGATAGTAGCCCCTGACACTCTAGTTGTCGTCGGAAACGACGGCGAACAGAGGATCATATTCCCAGGTAATAACCATACTGCCTTTATGTGCAGGTGATAGAAGCTTCGGTGGCTAGCCGGACTAGCGAATTTGCCCATTTAGAACGACAGTTGAATGCGGCAGACGCTGACATCGAGCTTGTTAACAAAAGGCTTGACGAGGCACAGGGTAAGTGTCATTATCTGGTAAAGGCCACATAGAAAGAGCAGCATGATGCCAGTATCTTTAATATGTTGTGACTGCAGATGGAGCTGCCACTATTGAAGCCTTGCGGGCAGAACTTGCCCGAGCCAAGGAACAAGCGAGGTTGGGTAATGCGGCTGCTTTGAAGGCGGCCGAGAGTTGCAAGCCGAGAAGGCAGCGCATGGCGAGAGCCGAGACAAGATGGCCAAGATGGCCATAGAATTAAAAGCCGCCGCCGACAGTTGCCAGGTTCTAGAAAAGGAAAACCAAGCAAAGGCATCGGACCTTGAGAAGGCTACTGCGACGAAAAAGGACCTCCGCTCTGCTATGAGGGCAAATAAGGAGGAGCTGCGGGAAGCCGGGGATATTGTAGCTGGGAAATCCTTTATGTTGCGGAGGAAGTTCGGAGATCCACGGTATGCCCCTCTAGATCGGCTGTGGAGTTCGGAGGATGTATATATGGATTTGGTGGCGAGCGCTGCCGACGCAGCCAGGTATTTCCAAGGTCAGACGGACCGTGAAGTAGACCAGTTGTTTTGGAGACAATTCCATTCTCCCGAGCGTCCACTTTCATTGACTGACCAATTAGCCGAATGGGCCGAACGAAATAGGTTGTCCGGACTTTCCATGAGGTCTGTTGTGGACCAGCTATGGTCGGAAAGGTCAAAACCGAACAGCTATTTCAGCTTGGTGCAGCAGTTCCTTGACGTGGTGCCGCGCATTAATGCGATGAAGAGGTCGGCGTGCATAGAAGGCGCACGGATGGCCTTTGCCCATGTTAAAGCATACCGGGCGGAGATGGATGCTACCACTGTTGCAGCGCGGGATTCGGCCATAGGTCGAAGGGCTGCTGAGCACTACTTTGAAGAAGTTCTTGAGGGTGCTCGTTTGATAGAGACCCAGTGCTCAAAAAATATTATGCTTGAGTGATATGTAATCTCATTGTAAGCGAAATGCTTTTATAAATTTTTATAAGGATATTTTTATACTTTTGCCTGAAAGTAATATGATGCCTCCTGGGCGGCCGTTTATGTATACACGTGTATAACCTGAAAGATTGCAGCCGTCGGCTTCAACCCTCACGCATATAATGCGGAGCTGCTCGCAAAAACATGCATTCACACTTAACCCAACGTCTTGGTCCTATTAAGGAGGTGATAGCGGAGCGAGGGAGGCAACCGGACTATAATGCTTTAGCACTTTCACTTAGCCATAGGAGTTTGACAGTGGGGCTACTAGATAGCCCCTGGTGGCTCCGCACTCTCCCGATCTCGGGGTGCGTACATGCCTGGCCGGAAAACGGCCCTTCGTTAAGGCGGAGGAATTCTAACATTCCCACAGGTCATCGAGTGGTTGACCAGTCTCACGCTATATCATGACAGTCAGTTTTCGGCTTTCTCTACTGAGGTGCTCGTCCGAATGAACCAGGGCACAATCGCAGTAGTTCTTCTGGTGCTACCTTAGCCGGTAAAGCGGAACGTAAGGCACCAAAACATAGGAGCCGGGCAAACCCAACATTTGACCAAAGACAATGATTCGGAGCTGATGCATATAGGGCCAGACTTGCGACGCTGAACACTCCCTAAGGTGTTCGGTCTTTGTGGTATAAACTGGGCCTAAATAATGGCCTTTGTAAGAAGCCCCTTGTGTCCAGGTACGTGCATTGTTCTAGCGTGGCCACATGCCAAGACATCAGCATCCTTCTCAACGGTGGATATGTATCAACAAGAGATAGTAAAAAAGGTTTACGCAGGGTCTTAATCTAAAAAGAATCCTTGGAGCGGGTCCCTGCTGCACGTCTGCACCTGTGTCTCCGTTGTGCCGTATCCTGGACAGGTGTAGCACGATGATCGTCTGTAAAAGAGAGGAATTTAGGTGAAAAATTTGTCGTGCAAAAGGATAGTTTGTTAAAGAAACCATGTATAATTTAAGATGAGAAGAAATTGCCACTTGTCTGCGCGTGTTGAGCCCCTTGTATTGACGAATAGGGGTGTGACCGTTTATTCGGTATAAGTAGCGGCGCCAGACCCGATGAAATAGCCAACTTGGATCTCGAGATCGCTCTCCAGATGTACCGCGAGCATGTCGACCGCTTGGACGAACGCCTACACGAGTTCAGGTAGAGCCAAGAGCTACCCTGGGCAAGGGCTGCTGGTCATGGTCTCATGGACGCGTTTTATTTTAAAAAAGTTGTTTCGACGTGGATAACTTTGTATTCACAACAATCATAGTATTGCTCTGTTTCAATGTGTGTACTCTATTTTCCATTCTTATATGTTCTATTTCAATGTGTGTATATACGCTTTCCATTCTGTATATGTGGATGATAATAGCTAAATTCAATTTAGTATACAAAAACAGATAGAAAAATCAAATTCATAATATATATATGTATTGATTGTTCATTAGATCATCATAGAATATATATATATATGGTGGGACTATTTAAAAACACCCCTCTAGAGTTCCTGAATAAGCTATTTAGGAACCCCCTGATTTGGACACTAGACAAAGGATCCGAGCCGAATCCCGATCCCTCCGGCATCCCACCTCACCCCTACAAATCTGACGTCCGATCCCATCGATCCTAGCATCGATTCCCCCACCTAACCTATAGCTTTGAATCCGCCTCGCGCGAGGGAGCAGCGGCGATAGCAGACGCAAGGGAGCGTGCGGCGTCGGCGGCGGCGACCCCTACCTAACTTGTAGCTTCAAATCCACCTCGCACGAGCGAGTTGTGGCGATAGCCGGCGCGAGGGAGTGCACGGCACCAGCGGCGGCAACCCCCACCTAACCTATAGCTTTGAATCCGCCTCGAGCTCTAGATTCGGTCCGCTTCGTCACGATGGTGGCCATCGATTCCCGGTTAGATCATCACTTCTGGATTCCACCCCCTAATAAGCTTTGGATCTCCCACTGCGTCTTCTTCTTTGATTCCCCCAAATGTTTGTTGTTTGAATCATCAACGGCAAATCTGCAAGTTGCATTATGCAGTTAGCATTGTGCTTGAGTTTTGCGTGCAGTTAGCTGGTTTGAGTCCCTATCAGTTGGTAATGTGTATAAAATCTGATGTTAGATGTTGGAGACAACATTTAGTTAGCTATGTGGGATTGTGTAGTTTGAGCTAGAAAATGTGCTTTGCTTGCGCTTGAGTTTTGCGTGGAGTTAGCTGGTTGCGTCCCTATCAGTTTGGTGATGTGTATAGAAATCTGAAGTTAGCTGTTGGAGATACCATTCAGTTAGCTCTGTGGGCTTATGGTTGCATTTGCGCAGTTAACTATGAAAACTTTTCTTCACTGCTTGTAGTAAAAAATGGCACCTGATGAAGACGATGATGACCTAACTAGCAGGATTGTATGTGTTTGACATGCAAAACTCTCCCGTGCAGAATGACCCAATTTACGTTTTAAAACCAGTGGTGGTGCAAACTGCGAGGGATCCACCACAGGCGCCAATGAATGAAAGAGTTACTGGACGCAATTGCGAACCTATGCCGCGCCTGAAGAACCATCAACACCAATCAAGCATCCTGGAGACAATCAATGAGGTAGAGTGTGACAATTAACTGTGTAAAAATTTACTTGTTTTTGCGTACGCGGAGAGCTTTCAAATTTTCGCAGTTATATTTTTACTTGTAAAACTTCATAAAAGCAATTGTGTTTGTGAGTAAATCAGGTGGATGATGGACCTGCACAAGATGATGATGAACACATGGATGTTGCCGATGAAAGTGATGATCACATTGAATGCTGGACTAAGATTGTTCCTCAAGATGACTGTGAGCGAGAACTCGAGCAAGTCTTTGTTCTAAGGCCTAAAACACAATGTCCATGATATCCACAAGCTCAAGAATACCAGTCTAGTCAGAGCAATGATAAGGCATGTGCAGATACTTGTACAGACAACTGTGAGAAAGCTAGAACTGCACGTTGTTCTGTCGCCCAAAAAAAGATAACAAAAATGATGTTCTGCTAACATCAGCAGTTAGGTGTTCCACCATCATGCAGTTAGGGTTGAGTGCATAAGGGAGTTAGAAACTATGGGGCAGTTAGCTTAAATAATGCAGTTATGTGATAAAGCAACTAGGTTTAAATACACATGGAAGTTAGAGTACACAACAACTAAAATTTTACTCAATAACGAAAAAGGCAGTTAACTAGATGCCGTGGGGAGGTGGGTGGAGCGCACCCTTCTTTAGGCCCATGGTGGGTGGCCTACTCCCACTCCGGTGACATAGCCCTGCCCATCCCAGACTCCAGCTCCGGTGACACTTTCCCCATGTCATCGTTCTAGTGGAGGCGTAGAAGCTTGTTACGGTGGTGACTTCCTGCTTTTCAGTTAACTTTAGTAGCGCTAAAACTCTTTGCCTCCTTCAGTTAACTTTCTCTTCATGTCCTAGATGGATCTCATCCTCGAGCGGTTCATGGTGTGGATCTCCGGCGGTTAGCTTTTGGCTTTCTTCTACTCCTCCGACCCATCCTCTATAGTTGGCAATTATTTGGGGGTTATCTATAGCTAGCATGTTCGGTTCTTACTTGCAAAATAATGTTGTGTCTAGAGTCAAGACATCCCTGTTCGGTTTATTATTTTGGGGATCCAGTGAATATTATTTTTCCTGTTAGCAGTTAACTTCTGCTCCATTTCACCAGGGATCGACGAGGTGCAGGACCCCTGATGGGGGTTTACTGGTGGAGCGACCTCTCTACAGCTAGCTCGGTTTCATGGATAAGTTAGCTTAGTTTCAAGGAGCAGTTTGCTTTACTGATAGTTATGTAAAAAATAAATAGAGATCACTGCTCAATTAGCTCTTGCCCCCATGCTGCCAGCGGTGCGATCCATGGTGCGAAGTTTGCCAATGCTCAGTTTCATGGAGCAGTTAGTTCAGGGACTAGCTGCAGTTATCTTGCATCCAAAAAAATTAAGTGATGCACACAACTATGATTTTGCCAAGCCCCTGCTTGCGTGAGGTACAAAAAATAGCAATCTAATTAGAGGGTTCAGTTTGTTTGCCAAGCCCCTGCTTGCATGAGCTAAAAAATATTTTTAATCCTGGTAGTTAACTCGGTGTTAACTGCCGGAATCCTTGGCAGTTAGCTATTTAAATCCCGGTAGTTAGCTATTCCAGTCCCGGTGGTTAACTTGACCACGGAAAAAATAGAAAAAAATAATTAAAAACAAAAGAAGCAAAAAAGTATTATCAACCATTGCAGTTAGCTTGCTCATCGTGTGTAGTTAGGTATTTCATACCCGTAGTTACTGTGACCCAATAAAAAAAGAAAAAACATTTTTAGTCCCGCGGTTAACTTAGTGCTAACTGTTGTGATTCCTGGCAGTTAGCTATTTCACTCCCAGAAGTTAACTTGACCTGGCGATAAAAGTATAGAAGATAAAAACAATTTTCAGTCTCAGGAGTTAGCTTGTCAGCATATGTCAGTTAGCTATTCCGCGCGAGCAGTTAGCATGTACTGTAGCAGTTCAGGCAAAAAATGTCGAAAATGATTTGCTTTTTGAAAACTGCTCTTAAACCGTAGCAAATCCGAAAATGTGTTATATATGCCAAAGTTCGGGCAAATCGGTACCTTTCTAACGGTATATCATACGCATCATTCCGACAAAAGATTTCAAAATTCCTTTCACAAACATATTGAAAACTCATTTGATGGATTTTCAGTTTTTTGAATTTTGTTTAAAAACTGGATCGATTTTCAGAAAACGACCAAAATGAGTTTTTTGCTCCTTCTCAATAGCTATCGAACGGTATAACAGTTGCATCAATCCGATTAGTGGTTAAATAAATACGACCCAAAATAGTGTGGGAAAACGATGCTAGAAAAAGTCCGCCCGACAGTTAACTAGTATAGTTCGCAAAGTGAGCTATGTTCTCGTGCAGTTCGGAATGGTTCCTGGATAGCTTATTCAGGAATGGGTTGCAGAATAGTTGTCATGTATATATATATATATATATAAATCATCACATATACGTGATGATACTTAACAGTAGGTACAATGCATAAAATTGAAAACAAACAATACTAAAACAAATATCCCTTCTGGGGCCGGTATTCCGGCAGCCCCTCGCCAGCAGCTCCCTGGTGCACGGCATCTTCCTAGTGCGGAGGCAGTACTTGACTCCTTCACCTCGCAGCGCTTGACGTACCGATCTACCTATTGCTGGCGGACGCGCGCGGCCGATCTTACCATTTCGTTGGGTGCCCACCGGAGCTCCTCATCGGTGGCACGCTGGAGCTTATCGGCCCATCTCCACGCAGCGACGAGGCGCCCAACGCCTATGACCGTCCTCGCGAAGTACCCGTCTTCATACACCTCGTCAGCACGACGACGCTCCCGCCCCCAAAGCTCCGCTGCCTCCTTTTTCCAGGCGGCACCACGGGTTTCACAGGCCGCCTGGTACCTGGCTTCCTCCTCCTCCATCTCCTTCTTGAACGCCATTTGCCTGGCTTTCTCAGCCTGCGGGAGCGACTTCCACAAACAAAGATTGTACTGACTCCAAAACCAATCCAAAGTTGGGGGGTCTGGCGCAACCTCGTCAGGCGGCGCGTAGGGGTTCTCGTCACTGCTAATCGAGTGAGCATCCTAGGGGGCGGCGACTCCTCGTCGGCGCGTGGGCAGACCGGCGGCGCCATAGCAGAGATTTGAGAGAGAGAGAGAGAGAGAGAGAGAGAGAGGGCAAGCGAGGGGAGGATGTAGATGAGAATGCAGGCGGGACAACGTGAGCAAGGTAGTATTTATTGGTAGCCGGAATCTAGATCGACGGGGACAGTACACACGCCGGTCGCTGGAATTTACGAGTACTGTACTTTGAATTACACACAATTCCCGCAGCAAATCCGTGTGTGAACATAATAGCCAAAATCCGTGTGTGAACATAATAGCTGACAGTTTCCAATGCAGAACCGTGTCTGATTAATGATCCCCGCCATTCACCTACCAAACCTCGAGCCGCGGGATAGACTGCCAATCGTGTGGGGGGCGGTTGTCTTGCCAGATCTTTACATTTTCTTTTTTGAACACCACATATTTACATCGTCTGATGATTTTTTAACTCACACACAAGTACACAAAAATATGATTTTTCAAATTGTTTTGGTTAGGCGTTGCATGTAGATGTAGTTCAAATATGAATTACGATCATTAAGGGGTTAGAAAATCACTTAAATGTCTTTAGAAGGCCAAATGACCCCTGAATTTACCAAATTTTCACATGACAGTTGTATTAGTGCACGTTAAACGTAGGAAAAATTTTGAAGGCCGTAAGAGGAAGCTATCTCCCGTTCATCATCAAACATGCATTGTTCTCTCTCGGAACCACGAAACTTCTAGCGAGTTACTCCGGTTTGTGAGGGGTGGGTGTCCAAACGTTCGTCAAACATGCCAATTTTTTTACCACATCATCTCGGTGGCATGACATTACATCAACCAAGGTTTCATGTGTTTCTGATCATTTTCCTATTTTTTTAAATTAAAATGCCATGTCGCTCCATGCATACGTATGCATGTGTCCATGTCGTGACACCAATATGTTTGAAAATTCCTTCTAATTTACTCCAGATGGAATTAACTCGCACACAAGTATACAAATATGATTTTTCAAACCGTTTTGGTTAGGCGTTGCATGTAGATGTAGTTCGAATTTGAATTACGGTCATTAAATGGTTAGAAAATCACTTAAATGTCTTTGAAAGGTCAAATGACCCCTAAAATTTTCCAAATTTTCACATTACAGTTGTAGTAGAGCACGTTAGACGTTGAAAAAATTTCAAGGCCATAAGAGGAAGCTATCTCACGTTCGTCATGAAACATGCATTGTTCCCTCTCGGAACCATGAACATTCTAGCGAGTTGCTCTGGTTTGTGAGGGGTGTGTGTCCGAACTTTCGTCAAACATGCCAATTTCTTTACCACATCATCTTGGTGGCATGACATTAAATCAAGCTAGGTTTCATGTTTTTCTGATCATTTTTTTAATTTTTTGGAATTAAAATGCCATGGCATGTACTCCATGCATGTGCCCATGCCTTGACACCAATATGTTTGAAGATTCCTTCGAATTTACTGCACATGGAATTAACTCGCACACAAGTATACAAAAATATGATTTTTCAAACCGTTATGGTTAGGCGTTGCATGTAGATGTAGTTCAAATTTGAATTGCGGTCATTAAATGGTTAGAAAACCACTTAAATGTCTTTAAAAGGTCAAATTACCCCTGAAATTTACCAAATTTTCACATGATAGTTGTATTAGTGCACGTTAAACGTAGGACAAAAAATTGAAGGCCGTAAGAGGAAGCTATGTCCCGTTCGTCATCAAACATGCATTGTTCCCTCTCGGAACCACGAACCTGCTAGCGAGTTGCTCCGGTTTGTGAGGGGTGTGTGTCCAAACGTTCGTCAAACATGCCAATTTATTTACCACATCATATTGGTGGAATGACATTACATCAACCAAGGTTTCATCTGTTTTTGATCATTTTTCTATTTTTTGAATTAAAATGCCATGTCACTCCATGCATACGTATGCATGTGTCCGTGTCGTGAGACCAATATGTTTGAAAATTCCTTCTAATTTACTACACATGGAATTAACTCGCACACAAGTACACAGATATGATTTTTCAAACCGTTTTGGTTAGGCATTGCATGTAGATGTAGTTCAAATTTGAATTACGGTCATTAAATGGTTAGAAAATCACTTAAATGACTTTGAAAGGTCAAATGACCCCTAGAATTTTCCAAAATTTCACATTATAGTTGTAGTAGTGCACGTTAGACGTTGAAAAAAAATTCAAGGCCGTAAGAGGAAGCTATCTCTCGTTCGTCATCAAACATGGATTGTTCCCTCTCGGAACCACGAACCTTCTAGCAATTTGCTCCAGTTTGTAAGGATTGTGTGTCCAAACTTACGTCAAACATGCCAATTTCTTTACAACATCATTTGGGTGGCATGACATTAAATCAAGCAAGATTTCATGTTTTTCTGATCATTTTTTATTTTTTGGAATTAAAATGCCATGGCATGTACTCCATGCATGTGCCCATGCCTTGACACCAATATGTTTGAAAATTCCTTCGAATTTAGTGGACATGGAATTAACTCGCACACAAGTACACAAAAATATGATTTTTCAAACCGTTATGGTTAGGCGTTGCATGTAGATGTAGTTCAAATTTGAATTACGGTCATTAAATGGTTAAAAAATCACTTAAATGTCTTTAAAAGGTCAAATGACCCCTGAAATTTACCAAATTTTCACATGACAGTTTTATCAGTGCATGTTAAACATAGGAAAAAATTTGAAGGCCGTAAGAGGAAGCTATCTCCCGTTCGTCATCAACCATGCATTGTTCCCTCTCCGGACCACGAACCTTCTGGCGAGTTGCTCCGGTTTGTGAGGGGTGTGTGTCCAAACGTCGTCAAACATGCCAATTTCTTTACCACATCATCTTGGTGGCATGACATTACATCAACCAAGGTTTCATGTGTTTCTCATCATTTTTCTATTTTTTGAATTAAAATGCCATGTCACTCCATGCATACGTATACATGTGTCCGTGTCGTGAGACCAATATGTTTGAAAATTCCTTCCAATTTACTGCACATGGAATTAACTCGCACACAAGTACACATATATGATTTTTCAAATCGTTTTGGTGAGGCGTTGCATGTAGATGTAGTTCAAATTTGAATTACGATCATTAAATGGTTACAAAATCACTTGAATGTCTTTAAAAGGTCAAATGACCCCTAAAATTTTCCAAAATTTCACATTATAGTTGTAGTAGTGCACGTTAGATGTCGACAAAAATTTGAATGCCGTAAGAGGAAGCTATCTCCTGTTCGTCATCAAACATGCATTGTTCCTCTCGGAACCACGAACCTTCTAGCCAGTTGCTATGGTTTGTGAGGGGTGTGTGTCCAAACTTTTGTCAAACATGCCAATTTCCTTACCACATCATCTTGGTGGCATGACATTATATCAACCAAGGTTTCATGTGTTTATGATTTTTTTTGAATTAAAATGACATGCCTCTCCATGCATACATATTCATGCATATGTGTCCATGTCGTGATACAAATATGTTTGAAAATTCCTTCTAGTTTACTGCACATGGAAATAACTTGCACACAAGTACACAAATATGATTTTTCAAACCGTTTCGGTTACGTGTTGCATGTAGATGTAGTTCAAATTTGAATTACGGTCATTAAATGGCTAGAAAATCACTTAAATGTCTCTAAAAGGTCAAATGACCCCTATAATTTTCAAAAATTTCACAATACAGTTGTAGTAGTGCATGTTAGACGTAGAAAAAAATTTGAAGGCCGTAAGAGGAAGCTATCTCCGGTTCATCATCAAACAAGCATTGTTCCCTCTCAGAGCCACGAGCCTTTTAGTGAGTTGCTCTGGTTTGTGAGGGGTGTCGACATTACATCATCTTGGTGGCATGACATTACATCAACCAAGGTTTCATGTGTTTCGGATTTTTTTAATTTTTTGGAATTAAAATGTCATGTCACTCCATGCTTAATTGGGTCATAGCCGTTAGACCAATATGTTTGAAAATTCCTTCCAATTTAATGCACATGGAATTAAATCGCACATAAGTACACGAAATATGAGTTTTCAAACTGTTATGGTTAGCTGTTGCATGTACATGTAGTTCAAATTTCAATTACGGTTATTAAATGGCTAGAAAATCACTTAAATTTCTTAGAAGGTCAAATGACCACTGAAATTTTCCAAAATTTGACATGACAGTTGTATTAGTACTACAAAATTTCTCATCCATTTAAAAGACCATCTGTTAGCACTTTATTCCAAATTCGTCTTTCACAACTAATAAAAAATATCTAGAACATCACACACAATTGTTTCTAGGAACCGTTTGCGATGAAAATATCTGGGTTTATTTAAGTCTCCCTCCTTAAGCATTGCTGGCTCGTCTGCTCTAGTGTCGGCAACCCCCGAATCCACGAATCCTGATCCCCATTCCTGCACCCCCTTCTTGCAAAGATGACACCATGGAAACGCTTCGTGAAGGCCCGTACGATGGCCGCGTCCCCCTGAGGGAGTCCTGGATTAGGGGGTCTCTGGACAGCCGGACTATGTCCTTTGGCCGGACTGTTGGACTATGAAGATACAAGATTGAAGACTTCGTCCCGTGTCCGGATGGGACTCTACTTGGCGTGGAAGGCAAGCTAGGCAATACGGATATGTATATCTCCTCCTTTGTAACCGACCTTGTGTAACCCTAGCCCCCTCCGGTGTCTATATAAACCGGAGGGTTTTAGTTCGTAGGACAACATACAATCATACCGTAGGCTAGCTTCTAGGGTTTAGCCTCTTTTATCTCGTGGTAGATCAACTCTTGTACTACTCATATTATCAAGAACAATCAAGCATGTCGTAGGGTATTATCTCCATCAAGAGGGCCTGAACCTGGGTAAACATCGTGTCCCCTGCTTCCTGTTACCATCTGCCTTAGACGCACAGTTCGGGACCCCTACCCGAGATCCTCCAGTTTTAACACCGACATTGGTGCTTTCATTGAGAGTTCCACTTTGTTGTCACCATAAGGCTCGATGGCTCCTTCGATCATCGGTAATGATGCGGTCCAGGGTGAGGTCTTCCTCCCCGGACAGATCTTCGTATTCGGCGGCTTCACACTGCGAGCCAATTCGCTTGGCCATCTGGAGCAGATCGAGAGCTACGCCCCTGGCCATCAGGTCAGATTCGGAAACTTGAACTACACGGCCGACATCCGCGGAGACTTGATCTTTGACAGATTCGAGCCCATGTCGGCCGCGCCGCACAGTGATACGTCTCCAATGTATCTACTTTTCCAAACACTTTTACCCTTGTTTTGGACTCTAACTTGCATGATTTGAATGGAACTAACCTGGACTGACGCTGTTTTTCAGTAGAATTACTATGGTGTTATTTATGTGCAAGAGCAAACGTTCTCGGAATGACCTAAAACTTCACGGAGCGACTTTTCAGAAAATAAGAAAAATACCTGCAAAAGATGGAGGCCAGGGGCCCACCACCTTGCCATGAGGGTGGGGGCGCGCCTACACCCCTAGGGCGTGCCCCCCTACCTCGTGGGCCCCCTGTTGCGTCTCCGACTCCAACTGCACCTCCATATATTGAGTTTCGATGAGAAAAAAATTAGAGAGAAGAATTCATCGCGTTTTACGATATGGAGCCGCCGCCAAGCCCTAAATCCTCTTGGGAGGGCTGATCTGGAGTCCGTCCAGGGCTCCGGAGAGGGGAATCCGTCGCCATCGTCATCATCAACCATCCTCCATCACCAATTTCATCATGCTCACCGCCGTGCGTGAGTAATTCCATCGTAGGCTTGCTGGACGGTGATGGGTTGGATGGGATCTATCATGTAATCGAGTTAGTTTTGTTAGGGTTTGATCCCTAGTGTCCAGTATGTTCTGAGATTGATGTTGCTATGACTTTGCTATGCTCAATGCTTGTCACTAGGGCCCGAGTGCCATGATTTTAGATCTGAACCTATTATGTTTTCATCAATATATAAGTGTTCTTGATCCTATCTTGAAAGTCTATAGTCACCTATTATGTGTTATGATCCGTTAACCCCGAAGTGACAATAATCGGGATACTTACCGGTGATGACCGTAGTTTGAGGAGTTCATGTATTCACTATGTGTTAATGCTTTGTTCCGGTTCTCTATTAAAAGGAGGCCTTAATATCCCTTAGTTTTCGTAAGGACCCCGCTGCCACGGGAGGGTAGGACAAAAGATGTAATGCAAGTTCTTTTCCATAAACACGTATGACTATGTTTGGAATACATGCCTACATTATATCAATGAACTGGAGCTAGTTCTGTGTCACCCTAGGTTATGACTGTTACATGATGAACCGCATCCGGCATAATTCTCCATCACTAATTCATTGCCTACGAGCTTTCCATAGATTGTTCTCCGCTTATTTACTTTTCCGTTGCTATTGCTATCATCACTACAAAACACCAGAAACATTACTTTTATTACTGTTACCTTTTGCTACCATTATCACTACTATCATATTACTTTGCTACTAAACATTTTGCTGCAGATATTAAGTTTCCAGGTGTGGTTTAATTGACAACTCAGCTGCTAATACTTGAGAGTATTCTTTGGCTCCCCTTATGTCGAATCAATAAATTTGGGTTGAATACTCTACCCTCGAAAACTGTTGCGATCCCCTATACTTGTGGGTTATCACACAGTCGTGACGAGCATGAAGTAACTCTACCGTCGGACAATGTTCGGGAGATCGCATCCGCAACTACTCTGGCTATCAATCTGGAGCAAGTCGCGCAGGGATGGACCCCGCCATGGAGGTCGCACTCTCAGTGGCGATAGAGCCGGATACTGACTTCACCCCTTACGAGAGCCGTATCGCCGAACCACTGGATTCATCTCCAGCCACGGACTCCGAGCCGCTCACATCCGTGCCTGTCGAATCTGACTGGGCGCCGATCATGGAGTTCACTCCGCATATATCTTTCAGCACTCACCTTTCGGAGATGTGTTAAATTCATTAAGGTCTCTCTCCCTGTCAGGAGAACCTTGGCCGACCTATGTCCGGCTAGAATGGGATGCGGACGACGAATAAATTCGCTGCCCACCCACCACCCGCTTAGTAGCCACTGTCGACGACTTAACCGACATGCTCAACTTCGACTCCATGGACATCGACGGTATGGACGACGATGCAGGAGATGAACAGGAACCACCGCCCACAGGGCGACGGACCACCACTTCATCGCATGACGTATACATGGTGGATACACCCAGAGAGGGCAATGACGAAGAGACAGCGGAGGATGCACCCTCCAAGCAACCCAAGCGCCGACGTCAGCGGCGCCGCTCTAAGTCCCGCCATAGCAAAAACAGCGATAACAGCGCAAGAGGAAATAATAGCCCACTCGACTCTGGAAGAAACGCCAAATGCACCACCGCGGTGGCAGATCACGATCAAGATGCAAACTGCAAACATAGTACGGATCCGACGTCCGAACATGATGATGCCAAGGATAAACCTCATCAAACCCCGTTAGGGGAGGAAAACAGTTCGGACGAAGATGCACACATCATCCCGGAAACGCACCTGGAGCAAGGGAACCTCCGCAGAAGGCTTATTGCCACAGCGAGGAGCCTAAAGAATCAGAAGCAAAGGCTTAAGGCCGCAGAAGACACGCTCAACAGCAGGTGGAACAAAGTAACAAAGTATGGTGGAAATTACCACACAAATAGCTATCCAAAGCGCAAGCTATTACCGGAATTCGACGATGAGGCCTTAGAGCCCACACAGCGGAAGAACGATACGGCCAACTGGCCGGATCCACCACCTTGTGAGCGCGATAGAGCGACTAACAAGGTCGCGCATAAGTCAACACACGATCTACGTGAGAACTTGCGCCAAAAATCCGGCGCGACCAGATCCATCTACGGATCTAGGAAGCGCGCTCCGGTACAAAACCAAAACCGAATACTACAACCGTCCGAACATCATGGCACATCCCAATACAGGGGTGACGCACACCCCTTATGTTTCACTAATGAGGTGCTGGATCATGAATTCCCAGAGGGATTCAAACCGGTGAACATAGAAGCGTATGACGGGACCACAGACCCTGGAGTCTGGATAGAGGACTTTATCCTCCATATTCATATGGCTCGTGGAGACGATCTCCATGCCATTAAATACTTGCCCGTGAAGCTTAAAGGGCCAGCTCGGCACTGGCTGAAAAGCCTCCCCGAAAACTCAATTGGAAGTTGGGAGGAGCTCGAGGACGCTTCTCGGGCTAATTTTCAAGGGACTTATGTCCGACCTCTGGATGCAGACGATTTAAGTCATATAATCCAACAGTCTAGAGAGTCTGCCCGAAAGCTTTGGAACAGGTTCCTCACCAAGAAGAACCAAATCGTCGACTGTCGGGATGCTGAAGCCTTAGCAGCTTTCAAACACAGCGTCCAACACGAATGGCTCGCCAGACACCTTGGCCAAGAAAAACCGAGAACAATGGCAGCCCTAACAAGCCTCATGACCCGCTTTTGTGCAGGCGAGGACAGCTGGTTGGCCCGTAGCAGCACCAGCGACCCAAGCACATCCGAAGTTAGGGATGGCAACGGTAAACCACGACGCAACAAAAACAATTGTTGAAATAAAGAAGGCAGCCCAGATAACACGGCGGTAAACACCAGATTCAGGGGCTCCCGACCAGGTCAGCGGAAAAAGCCTTTCAAAGGCAGTAGAGAAGGCCAATCTGGCCTAAACAAAATTCTTGACAAACTCTGTTAGATTCATGGCACCCCAGACAAACCTGCAAATCAAACCCACAGAGAATGTTGGGTCTTCAAGCAGGCCGGTAAGCTAAACACAGAACACAAAGGGGAAGAGACACCAAGCGAAGACGAGGATGAACCTCGCCAGCAAAGCGCCGGAGGACAGAAAAAGTTCCCACCAGAGGTTAAAATAGTAAACGTGATCCATGTGATAAAGGGGAGAAGCAAGCATGCACTCTGATGCACACGAGCCATAGAGCCCAGCACCCCTAGGTTCAACCCCTGGTTGGCCTGCCCGATCACTTTTGATTGTAGGGATCAAGATACAAATATCCGGCGCGAAGGACTGACGGCCTTGGTGTTAGACCCAATCATAAATGGGTACCATTTCACACGAGTCCTCATGGACGGCGGCAGTGATCTAAATCTGATATATCAGGACACAGTCTGCAAAATGGGGATAGACCCGACACAAATAAGCCACAGTAATACTACCTTCAAGGGAGTAATACCAGGCCAAGAGGCCCGCTGTACGGGTTCTCTACTACTAGAGGTGGTATTCGGTTCTCCTGATAACTTCCGAAGTGAAAGGTTAACTTTTCACATCGCTCCATTCCGAAGTGATTATCAAGCACTACTCGGAAGGGCGGCTTTCGCTCGTTTTAACGCAATACCGCATTATGCTTTTCTCAAGCTCAAAATGCAAGGTCCATGTGGCATCATCTCAGTTAGCGGAAATACCGAACGTTTTTTACGTACGGAAGAGGATGCATCGGCTCTAGCAGCCGCAAACTAGACGGCCTCACCAACCAGAAAAAATGGCAGGTCGTCAAGACCACGGACACGGTTAGACGAGTCTGGCATTCCATCACATATACATGAGATGGGTTTGATGATCAAACCCTCATAAAAGATACCAGGGGCTTCCTGCGTGTAATCAAGGCCAGCCCGGCTCACCTTGGTTTCTCTTGAATTTTGATAGTTCATTTATAGCAACCAATTCTTTTTTTTTTGCACGGCAACTTTCACCCAAGTTCTTTCCTTTTACAGATAACAATCGTGCTACACCCGTCCAGGACACGGCACAACGGCGACACAGGCACAGACGTGCAGCAGGGACCCGCCCAAAGGTTTCTTTTTAGATTCAGACCCTGTGTAAACCTTTTTTACTGTCTCTTGTTGCTCACATCCTCCGGATACTCCACTCAAACGAGAAGGATGATGGCGTTATTGGCATGTGGCCACGCTAGGATTTCGCACGTACCTGGACACATGGGGTTTCTTATTGAGGGCATTGTTTAGCCCGGTACATGTTATAAAGACCGAACACATTAAGGAGTGTTCGGCGTCGCAAGTTTGGACCTATATGCATCAGCTCCGAGTCATGTCTTTGGTCAAATGTTGGGTTTGCCCGGCTCCCATGTTTTGGTACCTTACGTTCCGTTATATCAGCTAAGGTAGCACTGGGAGAACTACTACGATTGTGCCCTGGTTCATCCGGACGAGCACCTCAGTAGAGAAAGCCGAAAACTGACTATCATGATATAGCGAGAGACTGGTCAACCACTCGATGACTCAACGGAATCTTCGGGATTCCTCCGCATTAACGAAGGGTCATTTCCCGGTCATGTACGTACGCGCCCCGTATTTGGACGAGCGCAGAAGTACCAGGGGCTATATAGTAGCCCCACTGGCAAACTCCTATGGCTAAGTGAAAGTGTTAAAGCAATATAGTCTGATTGCCTCGTTCGCTGCGCTATCACCTCCTTAACGGACCAAGACGTTGGATCAAGTATGGATATGCATTTTTTGCGAACACCCTGCATTATATGCGTGGGGGCAGAAGCCGACGACTGCAAACTTTCAGGTAATATACATATATACATAAATGGCCACACAAGAGGCATCATAGTACTTTCGGGAAAAAGTATAAATACAGCCTTGATAATTCAATAAAACATTATTTTTACAATGGAATACATGTCACTAGAACATAATATTCTTCGAGCACTGAGCCTCTATCGAACGAGCGCCTTCAAGGACTTCTTCAAAGTAGTGCTCGGCAGCCACTCGGCCAACGGCCGAACCCTGTGTCGCAATGGTGGTGGCCTCCATCTCCGCCCAGTATGTCTTGACACGGGCAAAGTCCATCCGCGCACCGTCTATGCACGCTGATCTCTTTATAGAATCGATGCGTGGCACAACGCCAAGGAATTTTTGCACTGAACTAAAGTAGCTATTCGGCCTTGGCCCTCCCGGCCACAGGTGGTCCACAACGGACCTCATGGCAAGTCCGGACAACCTATGGAGCTCGGCCCACTCGGCCATTTTCTCATTTAACAGCAGCGGACGGACTGGAGCATGAAACTGTGACCAGAACAGTTTTTCCACTTCTTGATCTTTCTGATCCTTGAGGTACTCTGCCGCATCAGTAGCACTTGCAGCCAAATCCACATAGGCGTTCGCAGAACTCCATAGCCGGTCCAGAGGTGCATACTTCAGATCTCCGAACTTAGTCCGCAGCAAGAACGGCTTCCCAGAAACGATATCTGCAACTTGATTCAGCTCCTCCTTTGTCGCTCTAATTTTGGAGCGGGCTTCCTTGGCAACCAGCAGGGCCTTCTCCAGGTCCATTGCCTTCGCCCGGTTTTCTTCTTCAAGAAGCTGGTAATGGTCAACGACATCTTTTAACTCTACAGCCATCTTGGCTATTTTTTCCTTGCTCTCGCAATGTGCGGCCTGTTCGGCCCTTAACTCTTTGGCCGCCTTTAGAGCGGCCGCATTGCTACTCCTTGCTTGCTCCTTGGCTCAGGCAAGCTCCGCCCGAAGGGTCTCCACGATGGCAGCTCCATCTGCAATCACAACATATTAAAGATACTGGCATGATGCTCCTCTTACTATGTGTTGATCACCAGAAAAATCACTTACCCTATGCCTCGTCAAGCCGCTTGTTGACCAGCACGATGTCGGCATCCGCCGCATCCAGTTGCCGCTTTAGCTCGGCAAACCAATCAGTCCGGCTAGCCACCGGAGCTTTAGCCACCTGCACATCAATGCGGTCTAGTTATTACCTGGGACTATGATCCTCTGTTTGCCGCCGTTTTCAACGACAACCAGAGTCTCAGGGGCTACTATCTGCATATGGCACACCTAACGTATGCGGTACTATCAAAAACATACACTATTACACGTACCTCGAAGCCTTTCAACAGACTCATAAAGGCTTCATGCAAACCGCTTTCAGCGGATTAAATCCTTTCAATTACCATACCCATTAGCGTACGATGCGCTTCTGAGACGGCCGCTTGCCCCAGAAGATCCTTCAGCACGTCCGACCGCATAATGTTCGGACCCTTGCTGTCGCTCTCCTTAGGAGCCGGATACTGGGGATCCCGGGTAGCCAAAGGGTTATCCTCTGGCCTTAGTGGATCCGGAGATACCCTTGCCGACGACACTTCAAGGTCGCCCGCTTCATGAGGCGGGGTGTCGGGGGGAGGCGTTTCGCTCTCCATCATCTATGGAAGAAGATCCCCCGAAGATGAACTCTGCCGAGACGGGCTACGATCTGGACTACAATTTATAAGCACTGGTTATTGTCTTCGGAAGTAAGGTAGGATATTTCCACTATTAAGAACTTTTCAACTACTTACACCTTGGTAGAGGGCTGATCCCTGCGTAGACATTGTGCGGCAAGAATACCCTCCGAGGCAGGACCCTCTGATGAAGATTTCTTCTCCCGTTTGGAAACCTTAGTTTCCGAATCTTCGGAGGTAGTCCTCTTCCTTCCCCGGGGAGCAAGAATGTCAGATTATTCCCTTCGGTTGTCGTCCCTCGCAGAGGCGCTCATCCCCCCGGTTGGAATGAGTAGCGAGTGAGGCCCGCTTTCACCCTCTATACTCCCCCCATCATCTTCCTTTGAGGGCACTGGATAAGGTGCCGGCTCGAGCATCTTGTCCAGTACCGGATTTCCCAAGCCCTCGGGAAGGGGGGCCGAACACCTGATCATCATCGCCTTTGTTATCTAGTCCAGGTCAAAGAGCGGCTCTTTAGAATGATGCCATAATAAGTAAAAGGACAGCAGGTTCGGCACGGGATTACTTACTTGGGCAGCGGGGTGGTTGCAGCTCAGGCCCACGTCCTCGGTGGTGTCCAAACACTCTATTTGGGGTCCAAATAATGATTTCTACATCTCTTCGTGCGTCATGCCAAGGAAATGTTGAATAGCTAGCGGTCCTTCCGGTTTGAATTCCCACATGCGGAGGGGCCGGCGTTTGCAAGGCTAGACTCGACGAACTAGCATAACTTGCATTACCATAACCAGACTGAAATCTCTCTCGAAGAGATCTCGGATACGGCTTTGCAGTATTGGAACGTCCTTGGCTGGACCCCAGCTCAACCCCCTGCTGATCCATGACATTAGTTGTGGTGGGGGCCCCGAGCGAAAGGTGGGGGCAGCTACCCACTTGGCACTTCGGGGAGCTGTGATGTAAAACCACTCCCGCTGCCACAATCCGGACACCTCTGGGAAGGAACCCTCGGGCCATGGAGTATCAGCGATTTTGCTTATTAAAGCGCCTCTGCACGTTGTGTGCCGCCCCTCGATCATCTTCGGCTTTACATTGAAGGTCTTGAGCCACAAGCCGAAGTGAGGGGTAATGCGGAGGAAGGCCTCACATATGACAATAAATGACGAGATGTGAAGAAGGGAATCCGGGGCCAGATCATGAAAATCTAGCCCATAATAGAACATAAGACCCCTAACAAAGGGATCCAGAGCGAGGCCTAGTCCTCAGAGGAAGTGGGAGACAAACACGATGCTCTTGTTGGGTTCGGGAGTAGGGACGACCTGCCCTCGGGCAGGCAGCCGATGTGAAATTTCGGCGGTCAGATATCTTGCCTCCCTCAACTTCTTGATGTCCTCCTCTGTGACGGAGGAAGGCATCCACCGACCTTGAAGGTTGGATCCAGACATAGTTGAAGGTACGAAGCACCTGACCTGAGCTTTGGGTGTTAGAACTCGAGGCGGGGGAAGGATTCGATTGGGCACAAGAGGGAAAAAAGAAAAAGCCTTGTCCCCTTTATAAAGAGGGTGAATATCAAGCGTCCTCCTCGTGGCCGTTTGGGACTTGCCTAAGATCTAGGAGTCCTACCAACAGGCACGGTTGGGTTACCCACATTTGTATTGATGAGAATCCCGTGATAAGGGGGACACGATCTCTGCTTTGACAAGACGTGTCAAGAAAACCGCCTCGTGTTATGTGCGGAGCTAGCCGAGAAAAACTGTTCGAATAATGACCGGGCCATGGCATGATGTCGTGCTACCAAAACATGTCAGCAGATTAGATTTGTGGAAATATTATTCTCTCTACAGTGGTATGTGGAACTTATTTTGCAGGGCCGGACACTATCTTGTATTCAAAACTCTTCCATGGTGTATGCGGAGGAGGAACCCGCCTTGCAATGCCGAACACAACACTGCGCGCCGGACTCATCGTCATTGAAGCCTGGTTCAAGGGCTACTGAGGGAGTCCTGGATTAGGGGGTCTCCGGACAGCCGGACTATATCCTTTGGCCGGACTGTTGACTATGAAGATACAAGATTGAAGACTTCGTCCCATGTCCGGATGGGACTCTACTTGGCGTGGAGGGCAAGCTAGGCAATACGGATATGTATAGCTCCTGCTTTGTAACCGACCTTGTGTAACCCTAACCCCCTACCCGAGATCCGCCAGTTTTGACACCGACACCCCCCGAGCATCGCTGCCTGCGCCGAGTGCGCGGCCGCCTACACCGAGAGCGTCACCGCATCCGCATTGAGCGCGGCCGCTTCCGCCGAGAGGGCGTCTGCGGTAGCCGATAGGGCAGCTGCATCAGCCGAGACGGCTGCAGCTGCTGCTGTGACGGCAGCTGCAAACGCTGAGAGCGCTCAAGCTATCGTCCGTGCCACTGATGTCGCCCTGGCCCGGGTCGAGGCCATCCATGCCAAGATCGAGGATGCACACGCCAAGATATTCCAGGCCACCTCGGACTGCAGCATGCAACCCACGTCTAAAAAGGCAGCAGTGGCCATGGAGCACCTGCTTCCTCATGAGGTCGCCGAGCGGGAGCTAGAGATGCAGGAGGCGGCGGAGATCGAGGAGCGCCGGGAGGAGGAGTTGCGCGTAGCCGAGGTCGAGGTAGAGAAGATTCTGTCCGTCGAGGAATCGGCAGTGGAGTACCAACGCGAGCTCTGGCGCAGCCACTACTATGAGTACTACAACCTTGAGGGCAGCACTGAGGACGAGGACAAGGACGAGGACGCGGTCAACTTCTATAGGGGTGACGCAGAGTCCACCAACGGTGGCATGTCGCCAGGACAAGTCATCGACATCTCATCACACACCGGCGATGCATAGGCCGGCGCGGCGGCGGATTTTTAATTATGCGTACTTAGGCTTTGTTTTTAATGCTAGTCTTTTGTTAGAGCAATGTTTAGGTCAACTGGCTCTGTGTAATTACTAAAATTGCTCGATTCAGTAAGTGTGGTCTGTCTGCTGTACACTCTTTTGTGTGCCCAAATTAGCAAGCGATGTTAAAGTATGCAATGACGTACCCGGGGAAATTTCCACCAAAATTTGAATTATCAAACTCACCACAAGTCACATTTCCCATGTTTCCTCCTTCCTTCCTTCCTTGCTAAGCTATAGCCGCTCCCTCGCTCTCGCCGTCTCGCATCCTACCGCCGGGGTCACCATGGTCTTCTTCAAAGACATCTCCAGCGGTTCCTCCTCCGGCGACTACTCCTTCACCACCCGGGTATGCCTCTCTTCTCTCTCTCGGGCTATGACTTGGAATGACGGATTTTTACCCGGAGGTCGATTTGAGTCATTTATTTCTCTTGTAGCTCCCTAAGACCATCAGTAGCAATGAATGGAGCAGGGTGGCTGAAGATCTATCTGCTCGTTGTCACCATCAATCTCCATGCGTGAAGCTACTTGCGTTTCATTCTGTGGACACTAGGATGAAGTTTCTGGCATGTGTAGAGAAGGTTAGACCCTCTTCCATTGTTACAAATCATTTGTTAGATGTGATTCAGACACTGTCACGATCCTAACCCATTCATACCACACCTTCAACCAAACGCATCCTAAGACAGTGTCACAGTTTGTACCTAGTATCTTAAATTGTTGCCTCTCATCAGCGGTGCCATTAGAAAATTATTTGGCACCACCTCAGCAGTTTGTGTAGCCAACTTTGGTCCACACATCCGAGCAGCCAAGTAGTAAAATACTAAATCTTTATGGCACGAAGGAACTGGGCATCGGAGCAACTACGTGCTCCGGAGTCCGGGTCCCTGATTTTTTTCCGCTGCATCAGCTCGCCAGTTCAGGGCACCGGTGCGAGATGTAGCAACAGTTGTCTTTACACCAGTTTTGGCATACATAGTGGACGTCCTTAGTGTATTAGTTCTATGTTACTAAATTTGTGCATGTACACACCTGTTAGTATCAATTTGCTGTCATCCACTATGCTGTTGCAGTTATATTGACCTTCCTCATAAAATGTTCAGTTTGTTATTTATTTTACATGAGTAAGAACTTGTAGCGTCATTGTAGTTAATTATAGCTTCTGATGTTCCAGAATTTGGTTGTTGTCTCAGTACCAATTATTTCATTTGCACATTGATCTTTTTGAGAAGATATGTCATAATTAACATGTTTCTTCAGTTTTTCAAAATAAGCATTGGTGATTTTCTATGTTGCTATAAACCCATTTCCCCTACAATTGTTACTGGTCTAGTTTTAAATATTATAGGATGAACGGAAGTGTTCTTACTTGGAGTGGGTTGATCAAGAGTGGCCACAATCTTTGAAGATGTGCCTAACGAAGCTCTGGAGCATGTATGGGGAAGTGAACACAGCTAGGCTTAGAGAAAGTCTTGTCAATGCTGAAGCATATTTCAAGATGCGGGATAAAAAGTTGAAGGTGGAGAATGAGCTCAGATTTTTTTTAAAAGACTTTGCTAAGATGGTGTTGGCGAAGGAGGAGGCACTTTCCTAGTTGGCCCGTGCAAAACGGGTTCTTACTGAACTGAAAGCAGAGGTGGATAAGACGAGCCTGGATGATCTCGGTTAGGGAAATGAATATATTGTTCTTATGAAGTTGAACTAGCTATATGTTGTATTGTGTTGTTTTCATCTAGCTACCGTACTGTGATGTTATAATATATTTCTGTGCCTGATATGAAATTGGCAAACAGCTGTTCCATATGAAATGTGAATTTGTGTAATACTGGAATTATTAATTGTAAACTAATAAACCTGCAAAATGTGTCATGGACCTTTGCAAACGGTTCTAGCAGTAAAAGCGGTTGCGATGGATAGCCCAAGCCACACATTTTTCTTCATCAAATCGTGTGTGATATAGTTGATAAAAGCAAACAATCAACCAAGGAAGACCATGTTAGTTACAACTTTCACACACAAGCCTACACATAAAACTATGTGGGATTTACGTCCGAACAGAAACGTTTTCCCTGGATTGACTGTGTGGGATGTACATATGAACGGAAACGTATTCCTTGGATTGATTGTGTGTGATATACATACGAACGGAAATGTTTTTCTGGGATTCACCGTGTGGGATGTACATACCTACGGAAATGATTTTCTCGGATTACCGTGTGGGATGTACATACGTACGGAAATGATTTATGGGATTCACCGCGTGGGATGTACATACCTATGGAAATGATATCTGGGATTCACCATGTGGGATCACTACAAGAAATATGTCAACTTGTGACCACCACTATTGGTCACTGAAAGGTCACAAATTTCCATTTGTGACCTTTTTGTGACCAAAAACATAAGGTCAAAAGCTGGCCGTCGTAAACTGACTATAGCGACCTTTCTTCTGGAATGGTCGCAAACGTTTATGACCAAAATAAGCCTATTGTTCTGTTTTGGTCACTAGCAACCTCCCCAGGCCACGTAGGCATCCAGCGTGGCAATCTGACGTGGCACAAGATTCAGCCCGGTCCAATTCAATTTTCTACATGTGCCTAGCCCAACAATTCGGCCTTTTTACTGTATATTTTCTCTATTAATTTTCTCTAGCTACATGGGCCTGGCCCAACAATTTGGCCTTTTTTATTTTGGGCCATGGCCTTTTTTAGGACCATTTCATTAAGCCTATTTTTCTGGTTTTTCAGAAATGCACAAGGTTCTGATCCACTATAGTTTGGGCCGCAGCCTTTTTAGATCCCAAATATTATTTTGTCAAGTAGAACATTTAGTATTTTTCATTCACAGATTTCAATTTACACATTTGAACAACAAAATATCAATAAATCTTTCTATTAACTGATTAAATCCAAAGATCATCCAGTCAAATACTCACAAGAGCAAATACACGTATGCACGTCCAACTTCCACATACAATCAAAAACAGATACACAAGGGTGGCACATCGCCAGCTTAATTCCTACAAGGCCGCGATGGTGGTATCTACGATGTGCGGGAGAAACGTTCAGGACATCCTCTTCCTCTTCTTGTCACCTGCGTTCTTGAGCTGCAAGAGGACACAACACCATTAAGCACAGTTGGTCAGACCATATTGACAGGAATCACAAATGTTGGCACCCAGTGTATACTATGTAAGTGTTGGTATATTTTTACTAGCAAAACCATCACTACTGTGCATGCATGCTTGGTTTATAAGCTTCATCCATATAGTTGGCACCATCACTGCATATCGTTGCTACCGATGTACACAAGTGTGCACATACACAGCATGCTGCATGCATACGCTCGCATGCCAGTATAAAGCTGCATCTCGATGCTTTTCATTGCTGATCAAGAGATTGTAATATTTTAATAATCCACTACATGCGCCACATAGCTACTCCTACCTAGGTAGCTATACGTAGGTGTACTAGCAGCCAGCCCAAAGGCGAGTTGATCAACAATTCAACATACACTAGCTAGCCAGCAAGCTACTGCTATGTCCTATCCTAGCAGCAGCAACGACTTTTGTTTGTCATGCATTTAAAGAAATGCATGCATTTCTAGTAAATATAAATGTATGCATGCTGCCATTGGCCTGGACCACACTAGAAGAAAAAATGCTCGCAGCGACCAGCAGATAGATCGACCTAGGTGTGCGCTTCTTTCCAGTCGCCAATTCTAACTGCCATCGACTTGCAAGCTTTACCTACGTGGTCACCATGCAGTAATGGCATGCGCACCAAAAGGAAGAGAAGAAACCGAGCATACAGTTTCATGTCGAAGGATCGACATGCCAGAAGAGGTCAGGCCACCGAGGTACAGGTACTCCTTGCGCTTGGTGATGATGGCGGCGCCGGAGAAGCACCCTAAAGCGATGGCGGTTCCGACAAACCCTGTCATGAGGATGCTGGTCGCATAAGAGCAACAGGCAAGTTATGTCAGCCAACATAAATAGCAAGGATGAGAAACGAATGTGAGCATTGAGCAGCAACAAACTAGAACTATAGGTACATAAATAGAAAGTTATTGTCCAAGTAACAAAACAATCAGTCATATCAATTTTGTATAACTGTAGGTACACAAATTCAGAACCACCAAAAAAAATGAAGGCCCAAAAAGTCCATGCTCAGGCCCAAAGTTCAATAACAATAACCCAGACATAGGGTCCAAACCCCACCGCGAAGGGCCCAAGTACAATAGACTAATCTAGAAGCAGAATTTGGCACCTACACAACCTAACTAATAATGCTTGCAAGAACAACCAGACAATGATGGACAAGGACATATAATCAGCAGATATCCAATAATCCAATCACAGGCATTCACAAACAGTACGTGTCACACTCCCATGACATATGGTTTTGTTACCACAGGGTTTGCTCATAAACTATTCTCTATAAGACAGGGACATGTGCAGCAACAATAAAAGCAGATTCGTGTTTACCTTGGGTCAAAGTCTATGGGGAGCCCAATCAGAGGTCCAACCGAAGCCCCATCCAGGAGGGGTCACATAGCTCTTTATGCTGTATCAGAATTAACACATATTTTAGATTATAGAAATAGAATCCTGAACACACCAGTAATAATCGACTTCTGACTAGCAACGGCAAACAGATTCAGGCACAAGCAATTTTATAGCAGGATGAGAAATCTATGTGCAGAAATCATGAATGAAATTATAGTAGTAGCACAAAGGACCCTCACAGACATTTGTAATAGTAGGCAAAGGTAAATAGAGTTCCCAGCAGACAATGTATTCCAGTTATTAAACAAATGCTCACCAAGATAATCAGTACAGTGGTGAACCAAACACAGTAATAATCCAAAGCTGATACTAATAAGCAGCAGGAACCTCCCTACTTTTATGATATAAAACTAATATCAGACCAATTTTGTACCAAGTTGTACATAATCAGTGATGTACAGCATGGGAATGTCCAACAGTCAGTTGTCAAAAATGTTCAACAACCTTTTAGTTAACTATAAGAGGGCTTGTAGGCTTTCCAAACTATTAATTGACAGAACCCAAAATTGTATAACGAGATCACGTTTTTATTATATGAAAAAAAGTTAACTAAAGCCAACAAAACAATAAGGATCATTGCAATATTAACGTTGACACGTTTACATATTGTGGATGTGGAGCTCGACATCATCAAGGAGCAGGGGTTAATAATGGACAGGTTTAATCTAGACATCTACTAGTTAAATCATCTTGATTAGCGTCCGAGCTCTATATTGTTTACCACTCACTCAGACTCATCTTGATTAGGTCTTCCTTGTCTAGTTCAAGCAAGACATGAGTTATTCTATTTTTGGCAACAAGTTTTGAGCTACTCGTATATACGCAACAAATTAACACTGAACATTTTCTAGTCTGCTTAAAGCAAATACTACCATTCTGCTCAGGAATAAGTGATATGCTCACAACCTGAATTGCAGTATTGTCCTAACAGCAATCTTAAAGACACTTAATGCCTTATCGAGCCCGGTAAACTTAGAAGGGTAACGCTGCAACAAGTAGTACATGCTTCCCAGCACCAATCTCACTGAAGAAGTGCCAGTCCTCACCTCATCAATCACTGTGAGCTCAAGATCAACGAAAACAGCACGGGGGACATGCTTCCCAGCACCAGTCTCACTGAAGAAGGTGTTGACGCTGATGAAGGCGTGCAGTAGCAGTGCCCTTGGCGTTGACCTTGAACCCCAGCGCCAGATCCTGCTCCCCAACCGGCGATGGTGTATCCCTCGACGGATCTGCATCCATAAGGCGAGGTGAGAGAGGGGGTCAGCTACAGCCTCCTGCGGATCGATCGGATCGGAGGGGGAAAACAAGTGGGGACGAGGGGCACCCACCCGGGCTGGTCTGGCGCCGCGGGGCCTAGGCACGCCGCCAGGACGGCAGCTGCCTTGTCGGGGAGGACGGCAGCGGCCTCCGGGCGCGGTCGTCGGAGGCGCTGCGGAGCTCGTCACCTCGCGAGCCGCAGGGCGCGGCGGCCGCTGCTGAGGGGCGCGGGGAGGGCGGGCTTGCTGGAGCTTGTGGTGAGGAGCCGGGGACGGCGGCGGGATTGGAGAGGAATCGGGGGAGGGGGAGGAATCAAGTGGATCTCCGTCTAGGGAGTGGAGGTGGAGGCCGTGGTTGTGGTTGTGGTCGCCGGCGGTGTTGAAGTGGTGAGCGCTGCCCCCGAAACCCTAGCCACGGGGAGCACAGAGAAGAACCAGACGGCCTCGAGGGGAGGGTCCGGGTAGGAGGTGAGGCCACGGGAGAAGAGGGAGCGAAGGGTTGGGGCTCGGAGGTCGGCGACGGTGATCGGCGAAGGAGGCGCCGGCGGTCGGTGAGGGAGGCGGCGGAATTGGATCTGGATCTGGATCGAGGGACTGAGGGGAAGGGTGTGCCTGTGACTAAGGGAACGAGGGAGAGGTGCTGGATTGAGGGACTGCGGGAGGGTGTGGACGGCTCAGATCGAGTACAGTGGGGGGTGATCCATGGGCTGCCTCCTGATTGGTTCGAAATATGAGGTATTTAAAATTATTTCTTAGACCTAAAAACAGGGTATTTTGTGAAGCAGCTGCCAAAACTATTTTGCAAAATGGCATCACTAAAATTTTCACGTAATTTAGACCACATTTTATGGGTGATAACCAATTTGTATGCATTTCCGATCCTTCTAGCTATTTTTTGTCATTTAAAAAAATTCTTGTTGATTCAGCAGGAAGCAGGTTAAATTTGAACTGCAATCCCCTCATAGTTTGCTCATGATTTTTTCCAAAAAACATTTTTAGGTACAAAATTAGCTATTTCATTAGAGAATCACCAAAAAAATTCAAGATTCAATCAGTAGCTAGGAACGGTCATTCCCGCCGTTTTGACCGAATTTTGAAACGGGCATAAAAAATTAAAAAAAATCAAAAAAATGGAAAACCTTCGCATTGTGTCATTACATGTGACCAAGATACAAATAATAATAATAAGCTTGTAATACGGCAATTCTTTTAACAAAGTGTTCTCAGAAATGAGCTATCATGCGTGAAGATTCATGGCTTTCAAGCCAAATGATCAATCTTATGGCCACATTCATGGCATAGTTTGTTCAAACGATCTCATATTGTGCACAAGGGTGCATCTTGGAATTCCAAACAATGTTGCCAAAGGGAGTTTTCATTTTCTTTGCACGGAAAATTCATTTTCCATTTTTCGAGTGCCCGAAATGATGTTTGTTGTGAAGGACCTACAATATATTTGTTGCAAAATTGTACCAAATCATTTTTATAAAATACTAGGACATATTTAATGCACAGTTGACAAAATGGTTGGGTGTCAAAAGTTTTGATCCACCTCTGATGAAAAAGACAAATTCCCGCCGATTTAGCTGGAAGCGGGTCAAATTTGAACTGCAGCTGCCTCATAGTTTGCTATTTATTTTTTCCAGAAATCATTTCTAGGTACATAAGTATCTATTTAATCAGAGAAACATCAAAAGTTTTCCAAGATTCAACCACTAGCTATGAACGGTCAAGCCCGTCGTTGTGACCGCATTTTGAAACGGGCATAAAAATTCAAAAAAAACCAAAAAATTGGAAAACCTTCGCATTGTGTCATTATATGTCACCAAGTTTCCAGGAAAAATAATAAACTTGTAATACGGAAATTATTTTAGAAAAGTGTTCTCAGAAATGAGCTATCATGCGTGAAGATTCATGGATTTCAACCCAAACGCTCAATCTCATGGCCACATTCATGGCATAGTTTGTTCAAATGATCTCATATTGTGCACAAGGGTGCATCTTGGAATTCCAAACAATGTTGCCAAAGTGAGTTTTCATTTTCTTTGCACGGAAAATTCATTTTCCATTTTTCGAGTGCCCGAAATGAGGTTTTTTTATGAAGGACCTACCATATATTTGTTGCAAAATTGTACCAAATCATTTTTATAAAATACTAGGACATATTTAATGCACAATTGACAAAATGGTTGGGTGTCAAAAGTTTTGATCCACCTCTGGTGAAAAAGACAAATTCCCGCCGATTCAGTTGGAAGCGGGTCAAATTTGAACTGCAGCTGCCTCATAGTTTGCTATTTATTTTTTCCAAAAATCATTTCTAGGTACATAAGTATCTATTTAATCAGAGAAACATCAAAAGTTTTCCAAGATTCAACCACTAGCTATGAACGGTCAAGCCCGTCGTTGTGACCGCATTTTGAAACGGGCATAAAAAATTCAAAAAAAAATCAAAAAATTGGAAAACCTTCGCATTATGTCATTATATGTGACCAAGTTTCCAGGAAAAATAATAAACTTGTAATACGGTAATTATTTTAAAAATGTGTTCTCAGAAATGAGCTATCAAGTGTGAAGATTCATGGCTTTCAAGCGAAATGATCAATCTTATGGCCACATTCATGGCATAGTTTGTTCAGATGATCTCATATTGTGCACAAGGGTGCATATTGGAATGGCAAACAATGTTGCCTCAGGAAGTTTTCATTTTCTTTGGACGAAAAAACCATTTTCCATTTTCCGAGTGCCTGAAATGAGTTTTTTTGTGAAGGACCTACCATATATTTGTTGCAAAATTGGACCTAATCAATTTTATAAAATACTAGGCCATATTTAATGCACAATTGATAAAATGGTGGGCTCTCAAAATTTTTGATCCACCTCTGGTGAAAAAGACAAATTCACGTCGATTCAGCTAGAAGCGGGTCAAATTTGAACTGCAGCTGCCTCATAGTTTGCTCTTTATTTTTTTGAAAAATCATTTCTAGGTAAATAAGTATCTATTTAATCAGAAATACATGGTTTGATGGAGAGACATCGAGGTTTGGACGGTGGCCGAGGGCCCCAACTCTAGAGCGCGTAAGCTCGCATGCCCGCCGCGTGGTCACCGCGTGACCGTGGCGTTGCCATGTGTTCTGGGCGGTCTAGGCATGTCTAGTGGGTTGGGCACTCCCAAGGTAGGTGCTAGGAAGAAAATCACAACATAATATTCTCACGAGGAGACCGATCGATGCTCAAACATGAATAAGCAGCCAAGTGTTTAATTAGCGGTACGGGAAATGTACATGGCTAATGGGCGTGAGTTTTGGCTGAGGATGATCAGTTACTAAGAAGACCGTCTTCAGAAATTTTCAACTCAAAAGGAGGAGCCTAGGTGGTACTTGTTTTGCAAACCACCACACTGGACATAAATACGAATGTTGAAGCTCGGCTCAAAATAATGAATGGATTGAGCTGGCATTTGGTGGAGGATGGTTATTTGGGCATAGGAAAGCACTGTAGAAAATGGATACTATTTGGACATGCCAAAGTGGTACTTCCTTCACAAACTGTTACTCTGAACAGAATAGGAAAATGAATATTTTTGAATTATTTTTGAACTAGGCAAGGAAGGTTTTTACATATTTGATGAAGATATGACCCAAAGAATTTATGAGATTTTTTTGGGAATTTTGGGAATGACAGAAATATAGGTTGCTTCACAACCTAGGGCAAAAACTGCCACATGGACATGCCACATAGGCAAAACTGATGAGGTGGCGCCTAGTCATAGCAACCCACCACAATTTACAAGGCTATGACCATCTATATTGGTCGTTAACAACTAGAAATAAGGTAGCGGACTAGCGTTGTTTGCTTTATGACCTTTTCGTGTGAGGAAATTACGACCTTTCTGACCAAAATGGTCGCAATGGTTTAGGGTTTGGAGCCCCCCGAACAGCTTTTGACCAATTGGTCTGAAATGGTCATAAATTTATGACCAATTCTTCGAGGGTCACTGACAGAAGGTCATAAGTTGACATACTTCTTGTAGTGGATGTACATACCTATGGAAATGATTTTTGGGATTCACCATGTGGGATGTACATACCTACTGAAATGATTGGGTTTCGATGCCTCGCCCGATCGCGCAAGGCCCCAGCCTGGGTCCCAGGAGGGCCTATCCCCGACGATTTCTGGGTTGTGTGGGAAGGATACCCTATCGCACACACTCACTTGGCGACGGTTCCAAATGCCATCACGGAAAGGGGTAAAAACCCGTTTATTTAGGACCGACGTGCACCAGTGGGTGCGAACCCTTGTGCCAGAGGAGGAGGGTGGCTTATATAGAGTGCGGCAGACCCCTCCAGCCCTCAGTTACACTGGGTTCAATGTAAGTTAAGACAGGGGCATTACTGGTAATGCCTGCTATAAATGACTATTAATGACCTTTAAGACTACGGAGTGAACGCCTGACCGTTGCCATCCTGGGGTGGCTTTAGATCTTCTATACTCCGAGTGATTCTTCATATGGTCGAGTGACTCTATCTTGGTCGAGTGGAATTAGGGTATCCGAGTGGAATAGCTGGTCAAGTGGATTGCACTCCATGGTGATTTCAGTCGGTATCTTCTGTTGTACTTTGAATGTCTTTGACTCTACGGCAGTGTCCTTGGGTAGGGCGTCTAGGTCAGGCCTATGATCCTACCCTAGGCACATGCCATCATCATTAGCCCCCGAATGGACTGAGATCCGAGTGAAGAAGGGTTGAAGTTGGTTCCGACCTGATTCCATGCTTCGGAGGCATTTCATCGGAACAGATAGACAGAGGCGCCTCAATTTCCATGTGGCCATTTTCGCCACGTATTGAGCGAGCATCAGTGGCGGGATGTGGTAGGATTGCTCGGGACCATGGGTCTGCCACTCGAAAGGGGTCCCACAAAAGGCATCGAGGCCAATGCGTGACACTTTGCATTCCATTCTCCCTCGTGCTCCCATCTACTCTCAACGCTTCCCCCCAGTCCACGTGCACTCCGCCGCCATGGGGAAGGACAAGACGATGGGCCTGGAGCACACGAAGAAGGTGATGGCGGTGGCCAAAGGCAAGAAGACGGCTCGGGGGTCGTTGTCGCGGTCCGGTCTGCCGCCTGGTTGGATCTAGGGGGACTAGATCCGCTCCACCGTCGAGCAGGAGGACGAGAAGCTCGCCGCGGATGGCATGATTGTTGACGGATCTTGGAGGCTGCCAGAGGGGGAATCTGAGCCCCAGCCGTGCGAGGGTGAGAGTGTCCTCCTCACCACCCATGTAGACCGAGGTTTTTCCCTTCCCCCGCATCCATTCTTTCGGGGTTTCTTGAACTTTTTCGGTGCTCAGATTCACCATTTCCCCCCAAACACAATTATGTATCTTGCTACGTACATCTCATTGTGCGAAAACTTCCTGGGCTGTCAACCACACTGGGGTATTTTCAAACACATCTTCACTTGCCGTTCTCAAACGGTGAAGAAAGCAAATCCGACTGACGAAAAGACGCACATGATCTAGATGTGCGGGGGTTTAGGGATTCAAACTAGGGGTAGAAGCACTTTTCCTTCCATGACCCTTCCCGAGTCAGTCAGAGGATGGCAGTCGACCTAGTTCTACTGCAAAGACATCCCGACTCCTGGTCAGTCGACCGGCCTCCCTCCTTTCACCATCAAGAGACTCTGCCAACCTTCTTCACTGATTGTAACTCCAGAAGACAAGGGCGAGGTGTCTGTCGGTGTTGAAACCAGCGGATCTCGGGTAGGGGGTCCCGAACTGTGCTTCTAGGCCAGATGGTAACAGGAGGCAGGGGACATGATGTTTTACCCAGGTTCGGGCCCTCTTGATGGAGGTAAAACCCTACGTCCTGCTTGATTGATATTGATGATATGGGTAGTACAAGAGTAGATCTACCACGAGATCAGAGAGGCTAAACCCTAGAAGCTAGCCTATGGTATGATTGTATGTTATGGTTGTTGTCCTACGGACTAAAACCCTTCGGTTTATATAGACACCGGAGAGGGTTAGTGTAAGTGCATCTAGTGCCACCCCTAGTTGGTTTTGGAGTATTGACGACAAACCTAGTTGAGAGACTAATGTGTTTGTGAGAATTGCAGGATAACACAGGTACAAGTCCCTCATTGATTCGGTTTTACTACCAGAGATGACCCCTAAAAATGTATGAAGACATTGAAGTCAAAGGTGGTTTATGAAGATATTCACATTGAAGACTATGAAAAAAGAAGTCACGATATGAAGCCTATGGAGCTCGAAGACTTAGATCTTTCGTAGTTCTTTTTCTTTTGTGTTGAGTCATAGGAACCACCGTACTGTTAAGTGGGGTCCAGGAGAACCAGTCAGAATGACTGAAGTGATGCCTAAACCAAAAACCTATGTCTTCGAGTGAAGACAATGAGAGCGAATCTTGTCCAGAGCTGGACAAGTCAACTTTGCTTGTAGCCCAAGTAAAGTTGCCAAGAGAGTTTGAAATCTGACCGCTGAGACACGTGTCAGTTCCTTAGTGACCCAGGGTCATTTCGGACAAATCAGGTCGGGTTGCCAAGTGGCTATAAATAGCCCATCCCCTACAACCATAAATGGTTGGCTGCTCAGATTTTGGTGCACGGCTTTTGTCGTTTGAGAGCAACCCACCTCGAAGCCTTTGAGAGAAAATTCCTAGCGAGGAGAAAAGCCCTAACCACCCAGAGCCAGAGAACATTGGGCATCACTTAAGTCTTCTTGTCTGTGTGATCTGAAGACTTATTACACTTGAGGACTGTGCATCCCCAGACGGTTAGGCGTCGCGTTCAGAGCATCCAAGAGACATTGTGGATTGCCAGTGAATGAAGTCTGTGAAGGTTTGGGAGTCTACCTTGAAGACTTACCAGAGTGATTGGGCGAGGACTAAGTGACTTTAGCTCAAGGAGAATACGGTGAGGACTTGGTGTCCTGAGCTGCGTGTTCAGGACTGGGTGTCCGGGACTGTGTGTCCTAAGGTTTAAATACCTAGCCGCTCCAACCAGACGTACAGTTGTCACAGCAACTGGAACTAGTCCAACACATCATTGTCTTCAACGAGTCACTGGTTTCATTTTCACTTCCTTTTACTTACTGTTACTCATTGTGAAGCCAGTACATGCTTGCTATACCTTTTGTCTACACAACGTAACTGTATGATTTGTTTGGCTTCATAACTTCTTCCTACCTGATCCTTATTACACTGTAGCTACTTGTCATTGTGCTTTCACTCTATTGAATACTTGACCATGGCTTGCCTAGTGTAATCTAACTTCCGCTGCATAGTGATAGGCTTATCTCTACTGTTTGTCTTCATAACTTCCACGTTTTGAAGACTTTCACAAAAATCGCCTATTCACCCCCCTCTAGTCGATATAACGCACTTTCAATTGGTATCAGAGCAAGGTGCTCCCTTGTTCTGTGTGATTCGGTTTAACCACCTGGAGTTTTAGCTATGTCGACTGCAGGGATAATCAAAGTCTCTGCTGCGTGCCCCGTCTTCGATGGAACTGAATATCCCTATTGTAAGAATAAGATGCGTATGCATCTTGAAGCCATTGACATCGACCTATGGTATGTCGTCGAGAACGGAGTTCCCAAGACTGGAGAAGGTGTCACTACTGCTGATGTCAAGAAATTCGTTCAACTGGACTCTACTGCCAAGAACATCATCTGTGGTCATCTGACCAAAGGACAGTATGGCCGTGTGAGTGCTTTGAAGACATCCAAGCTGGTCTGGGACTGGCTCTCCAAGGTCAATGAAGGCATCTCAACCTAGAGAGATCAAAGAATCAGTGTCCTTCGCAATCTCTTCAACCGCTTGAAGCGAAATGACAATGAGAATGTCCAGCACACATTTGACAGACTCACTGACATCACAAATGAGCTTCAAGCCCTCGACGCTACTGAGATCACCAAACATGAAGTCGTCAAGACGCTGCTGAGATCACTTGATAGTTAATTTGACATCCTAGCCCTGATGATTCAAGAATGTCCTGATTTCAAGACACTCGATCCATCTGACATACTTGAGAGGCTCAACACACATGAGTTTTAGCTTTCTGAGAAAAGAGATATCTACGGTCCAAACTATGGGCGAACTCGTGCCTTGAAGGCAAAAGCTATTTCCTCATCTGAAGAAGAATCTGACAGCTGTTCTGATGATCCTGAAGACATTGGAAGGGAACTTGCAATGCTAGTGAAGAAGTTCCAAAAATTCACCAAGAAGAAAGGCTTCAGAAAGTCTTCACGATCAAGCTCAAGGAATGATGAAGCTTCTGCTCATGACTACAAGAAGAAAACATGCCACAAGTGCAAGAAAACTGGACACTTCATCTCTGAGTGTCCACAGTGGGACAATGAGAACAGAAAGAAGAAGAAGAGCAAGGAATATGACTCTGACGACAAGAAGAAGAAGAAATACACAAAGGCTTCTTCCAAGTCTTCCTCAAAGTCTTCATCACACAAGAAGAGCTCATCTGGCAAGGCACGTGCGTTTGTTGGCAAGGAAATGGATTCAGAGGAGGAGTCCACTTCTGAGGAGGCAGAGGTGGAGTCTGAGGAGGAGTCTGATTCTGGCATTGCGAGTCTGGCTACAGCATAGTCGCCAAGTCCATCTTCAACACTGAAGACAATGACTTCATCACCGACACCGATGCAAATGACAAGAACGACTCCACTCCTACCTACTGCTTCATGGCACGCGGCGCCAAGGTAAACACACGCACTACTCGCTATCAAACATCTAGTGACGATGACTCTGACTGCGATTCAAAACCCAGCTACAAAACACTTGCTAAAATTGCAACTGAACAACAGAAAGCTATGGAACATATTCAAAAACTGTTAGACAGAAGCGATGATCTGTTGGGTGCTGAAATGACTCGATCTGAATCCTTAATTGAAGACATAAAAAATCTTCATGTTAAGTATCAGGAACTTGAAGATCGTCTTGATACTCTCTCAACAACTCATGAAAATCTTTCCTATGATTATCTTCAAAGGAAGTAAGAACTTGAGAAATTGAGAGCGGCTCATGAAGATCTTCAAAAGGAAAACGAGTCACTTCGCGCCGAACAGATCAGTTCCGCTCAGGAAGGATTTGAACCACCATGTCTTAAATGCATTGAGCGTGATAATACTACTTCGGTTGCTGAATGTTCCACTGCTACTGCTGTCGCAATATCTTCAACTGTTGATGTGGTAACTAACCCCTCTGCTGAGGATACCACTGCTATTGCTGATGAGAATGCTAGGTTGAAGACATTGCTTGAAATAGGGATGTATAAAAGTCTTAAAGGACATCAGACATTATGTGATGTCCTCAAGAAGCAGATTGTGAACCGAAACCCTAGGAAAGAGGGTGTTGGGTTCGTAAGGAAAATAAATGCAGATGGCACTTACTGGAAACCTGAGCAGTACCCCAAAACCAAGTGGGTTGCTGCAAAGGAACCTTAAGCAGACCCATTCAATTTATCTGGCTTCACTTGTGCTAACCCCATTATCATTGATGAATCCTTTGAGGCAAACTATATACTGTTTAAGAATCAGAATGGTGAAGTGTTTGCCAGGTACATTGGTACTAACTGCAGGAATGGACCGACTATGAAGAAGATCTGGGTTCCGAAAAAGTGTCTCGAAAATCTTCCTATGAATGTCTTCATGACACCTCACTTGAAGAAGACAAACCTCAGACCAAAGGCTTCATACGGTCCAAAGGCTTCATACAAACAGAGGACTCACCTGAGTCACACTAACTCAAATGTTTTGCAGGGAAACGATACTCAAGCATATGAATATGAGAGCGGTTCATCAAACCGTCATGTTCATATGACCAAAAATTATTCTGCTTATTCTTATGAGTACTATTGTCCACCTGCAAGACTGTTTGCTAAGGCTTCAAAGACAAAATTCTTAGATGCTGCACTTAGACTTATTGCTTCTAAGCCACCCTTGAAGATGTGGGTGGTTAAGAAGGCTTAACTCTCTTTTGCAGGGAAAGGTCTCCAGCAGAAAACCAAAATCTTCTGAAGCTATTGCTGGGGACCTTAAAAATCTTGTAGGGCGCAAGATAAAATGCCCGAATGGCATCATTATGTACTTCGTTCCTGAATCGCATGCTACTCTCCCTATTAGTCCTAATCTGGATCTAAGCATTCATAACCCACTGGTTCGTCAAATGTTTTTGCTTCACAATTCTCTTCGTGAAGCCTATCCCCCTAACTGCACTGTAGGGTACGACACCAGTGTCTTCAAAGTCTTCAGAATGGATTATTGATAGTGGATGTACAAATCACATGACTGGCAAAAGAAGCCTTCTTATGGACTCAACCTTACGTCCATCCGACAAGAGCCACATCACATTTGCTGACACTGGTAAAAGTAAGGTATTGGGTCTAGGTAGAGTTGCAATCTCAAAGGATCAACACATGGATAAAGTCATGCTTGTTGAATCCCTTGGCTTCAACTTAATGTCTGTCTCAATGCTCTGCGATTTGAACATGATCGTAATGTTTGGAAAATATCTTTGTCTTGTACTAATGGAATCTGACAAGTCTCTAGTGTTTGAAGGGTATCGAAAAGATGATCTGTACGTGGTAGATTTCTCAGCAGGGCCACAACTTGCAGTATGTCTTCTTGCAAAAGCTTCAGAATGCTGGCTTTGGCATCGGAGGCTTGGGCATGCTGGCATGAGGAACCTCCACACCCTTGTGAAGAAGAAGCATGTCATAGGCATCGAGGGCGTCAAGTTCAAGAAAGATCACTTATGCCGTGCCTGTGAAGCAGGGAAGATGACGAGGGCAAAACATCCCTCGAAGACAATCATGACCACTACACGACCCTTCGAACTACTTCACATGGATCTTTTCGGTCCCACTCATTACTCAACTTTTACTACTACTTCTTGCCTCTATGGCTTCGTCATTGTTGATGATTACTCTAGATATACTTCGGTGCACATAATCCTTTACAAGACTGAAGTGCAGGATGTCTTCAGACGCTTCGCCAATCATGCTATGAACAATTTGGCGCCAAGATAAAGCACATCAGAAGTGACAATGGAACTGAATTCAAGAACACTGGCCTTGATACATATCTTGATACCTTGGGCATCACACATGAATTCTCAGCTCCGTACACACCACAGCAGAATGGCGTCGTCGAACGCAAGAACAGAACACTCATTGAGATGGCCAGAACGATGCTAGATGAATACAAGACTCCAAGAAAATTCTGGACTGAAGCCATTGACACTGCATGCCATACAATCAATCGTGTTTATCTTCACAAGCTTCTGAACAAGACATCTTATGAGCTCCTTACTGGCAAAAAGCCTAATGTCAGTTACTTCAGAGTATTTGGCGCAAGGTGCTGGATCAAGGACCCACATCACACCTCAAAATTTGCACCAAAAGCACATGAGGGTTTTATGCTTGGATATGGAAAGGATTCGCTCTCCTACAGAGTCTTCAATCTCTTTTATTACAAAGTGGTTGAAACAATGGATGTGCGGTTCAATGAGACCAATGGTTCGCAAAGAGAGCAACTGCCAAATGTGCTAGATGAAGTTCCAGCTAGTGAATCAATCAAGCTTATGGGAACTGGAGAGATTATACCTTCTGAAGCTCATCCTGAAGAAGAACTTATCATCTCAGCACCTGATCAACATGAAGACAATGCTCAGTCTGAAGATATTCCTCCCAACAACAACGCAGATCAGCAAGAGCAAAGTCTTCGCCCTGTACATCCTTGAGTTGCCAATGAAGTGCAGATTGACAGAATAATTGACAGCATCAAGGCACCTGGTCCACTCACTCGTTCAAGGGCAACTCAGCTAGCAAATTTCTGTGGGCACTTCGCATTCGTCTCAATATCAGAACCCAAGAAAGTTGAAGAAGCCTTCATGGAACCTGAATGGATTCAAGCTATGCAAGAAGAGCTTCAACAGTTTGAGCTGAATAATGTATGGGAACTGGTTAAGCATCCTGATCCATGGAAGCACAACATAATAGGCACCAAATGGATATATCGCAACAAGCAAGATGAGCATGGTCAAGTTGTCAGAAACAAAGCTCGTCTCGTTGCTCAAGGATATACTCAAGTGGAAGGCATTGACTTTGATGAAACGTTTGCTCCTGTGGCTAGGCTTGAAGCCATACGCATACTGCTGGCCTATGCAAATCATCATAACATACTTCTATATCAAATGGATGTGAAGAGTGCCTTTCTCAATGGCAAGATTGAAGAAGTGTATGTTGCACAACCACCTGGCTTTGAAAATCCAAAACATCCTGACATGGTATACAAGCTCAACAAGGCACTGTATGGCCTCAAACAAGCCCCTAGGGCCTGGTATGACACACTCAAATATTTCCTGAAGAGCAAAGGCTTCATACCTGGTTCCCTAGATCCCACTCTTTTCACGAAGACATATGATGGTGAACTGTTTGTGTGCCAAATATATGTGGATGAAATTATCTTCGGCTGCACAAATCAGAAGTACAGTGAAGAGTTTGGATATATGATGCAAGAACAATATCAGATGTCCATGATGGGGGAGCTGAAGTTCTTCCTTGGTCTTCAAATACGACAACAACGCAATGGCATTTTCATATCTCAAGAGAAGTACCTCAAAGATTGCGTGAAGAAGTTCGGTATGCAAGACTGCAAGGGCTTCACAACACCAATGCCAGCCAAACATCATCTGGGTCCTGACGACAATGGTAAAGAGTTCGATCAAAAGGTATACCGCTCCATGACTGGTTCTTTACTTTATCTATGTGCATCTAGGCCAGATATTATGCTTAGTGTTTGCATGTGTGCTCGATTTCAAGTGGCACCAAAGGAGTCGCATCACTTAGCTGTGAAGCGAATTCTTCGATATTTGGCTCACACCCCAACTCTAGGATTATGGTATCCAAAGGGCTCAGAGTTTGATTTGGTTGGATTCTCGGATGCTGATTATGCTGGTGACAAAGTTGATCGCAAATCTACATCAGGCACATGTCACTTTCTGGGACGATCACTTGTATGTTGGTCTTTAAAGAAGCAGAACTGTGTATCTCTCTCCACTTCTGAATCTGAATACATTGCTGCTGGATCTTGCTGCGCTCAGCTTCTGTGGATGAAGCAAACACTCAAGGACTATGGCATTCATCTGAAGCAAGTGCCACTTTACTGCGACAACGAAAGCGCCATCAAGATTGCCAACAACCCAGTTCAGCACTCGAAGACAAAGCACATTGTAATTCATCATCACTTTCTCAGAGATCATGTCGTGAAGGAAGACATTGATATCATACACGTCAACATTGAAGAGCAATTGGCAGATATCTTCACCAAGCCTTTGGATGAGAAGAGGTTTTGCAAGTTACGGTGTGAGCTAAATATCCTGGAATCCTCAAATGTCCTGTGATCAGGCACACATCCTAACCCTTATGCATATTGATGACTTAGATGTGCAACACACGAAGTAGCGTATATCTTCAAACAATGAAGACATACATCCTAAGTGTGAATACATTAATGTGGAATTTGACTTCGGAGCGCCACGATAATTGTGCGCCGTGTCTGTGTCTAATACTTCCTATATGGTGGGTAACGCCACCACCAAACGTTCTATTTTGAAGTGTTTCACTCATGGCGTTACCTTGCAATGTCTTCACATTTGGTTTGGCTTCGAACTCAACATGTCCTCATAATTATCTTCACTAAGTTGATTATATAGATATATATATACTAGTGTTCTGTCCTCTACATCATTCACTTATAGCTATGTCTTCTTGTTTGAATCTTTTGAACTAAGTGAATGTGATCGGACCCCAAACTTCTCTATGCTTTCGATCTCAAACTCTATCTCTCCAAGTCATATGCATTCTATTGAAACTGTCGAATGTCTTCTCTGCGTCCTTGTCAGCAGAAGACACAAAGACAACATTTAAGTCCGTTTTCAATGCTCATTTATCCACGTGAAATCTGGAGAAGTAGGAACGACCACCCGACAATCCAGGCGTGCGTGGGACGTGGAACTGCCCCCAAAATACCGCAGGATGGCCACGTTCCTCAGATGCGAATCTCTAGGGGCACCTGAGTAATAGCACAGTGCCGCCCCTGCGCCTATAAATTCACACTTACCGCGGTCATCATCTCCTTCTTCCACCCTCGCACAAACCCTAGCGCCACCGCTAGCTCTTGACGATGCCGGCGACGAAGCGCTTCACTGCCGCAACCTCTGCGACGCCGTCTTCACGCCGATCGCGGACATCGTCCTCTCCGCCGTCGCTGTAGGTGTCTTCCGTCGCCAAGTTAGGGCACGGAGGATTGAACTGCTCGGCATCATCTCCCACTCCGTCTAGCAGTTCCAAGTGTGGTAAATAAAACTTCTTTTTACAGCCCCATTTGATCTTATAGTTCTGTCACTTTCTACCATAAGAAGTTTCTCTTCACACAAGTTAGATCTCTCAATCTGCATCTCATAACATGCCTAGTATATTCACTTGTGCTTCATGAAGTAGTTAGATTCCTCACTTGTACTGATCTGTGGGTTCGTACAAATCTGGAACCAACTTCTTATCTATGAGTGAATGTCTTCGCACGATGAGGTCAATGTCTTCTAAACTGATTTATCTTCAAAATCTTCTGAGAATGCACATGACCTCTTCCCCTTCCCTCGCACCTTAATGCTGTCATAGGTACATGTCCGTGGGAGAATCCTTCGGTTCTCATAGTCTGCATTCATTTGCAGAATTCCTACAGCATCACATAAATTCTCCTGAAGCCAGTTCCTGTTGGTCCAGCAAAAGAAAGCCTTTGAAGCCTTTGAAAGTTTTGAAGCCTTTCAAGTTAAAGCTTATGGCTTCAGAAGCAGCAGCAAGGAAGGGGGGCAGACAGCGACGTGAAGGAACTTCCAAAGATCAGCCTGAAGACCTGGCAGAAATGTATAAAACAGATCCTGAAGAGAATTATGGGCAGCGCAAGACCCGAATCCAATGGATTCGACGCTATTGGGCTGAACAATGGTTCAAATACCGCTTCACAACCCAAGAGTATGCTGAGAAAAGTGCCATCAAAAGACCGTGGGGAGACATCCTATACAAGAACCTTGTACCCAGGTCCAGAGATGAAGCTATTGCCCAAAGCTTCTATCCATGCATGGTTCGTGGGCCACAGCCTGATGATGCACATCCGTCGTCACTACTCTGGTGTCGTGACGACAATCTATTCAAGCGCAACTTCCAGTTTGCCCAACAATCAGCGAAGCAGAACAAGAAGAATTTGGGGTTAGACTTCAACCCTGGTCCCTCCGCACTAAGGGAAAATGGCACTCGCGACGCAGAACCCAATATCATCAGTCCGTATGCCAACCTTGAGGGCCTCATCACCCGCATCTTAGTCCAAGGGATTGCCGTGAATGACCCTCCAGCTGACTCTGAGTCTGATGAAGCTCCTGCTGTACCGAAGCCAAAGCAGTCGAAAAAGCCAAAAGCTTCAAAGCCGGCCCCTTCATTGAAAATCTCAAGGGTGAAGCCATTGGCAACTACACCTCCTGAAGACAGTGTGCAGTCTGAAGACGTATCCCGCGTCTCCAAGCCCCAGAAGGCCAAGGTGCCTCAGCCACACACCGGCAAAGAGCTCACAGCTGCTGCCATTCTGCGCAGCGAAGCCATTGATCTGTCAAGTGATGAAGATCTTGGAGATGACGCTCTAGAGCAGCTCATCAAGAGCAAAGAAGAAGCTGAAATCTTCAACAATTTGCCTCTCTTTGATGTCGCCATCATCCACAACTTCATCGACGAATGGTTTGCCACACCAAACATCAGCTTCGAAGATCTGCAGCTGCCTGTTGGCCTCAGCGTCGCCTTCCAAGGCGCAATTGCTTCAAAACTTGCCATTGCCCAGCGCATTGTTGAACTGAAGCTGAAAATTGATCATGAAAAGGCTCAGTTCAAGAAGAATATGGCCAAGCTCAGCGTGCAAGAAGTGAAGAGCTTCAAGACCATGTTGCATGAGCTCAAGGAAAATTTTCTGAAGAAGCATGCAGAAGCTCAGGGCTCACGTGAGCGGATGAAGTCTCTGGCTGAAAGATGTGTACAAGCCTACAATGAGGCTGAGAAGCGCAAGGCACTTGGGCGTCCTGGCATCGACCCCAAGATGGCCGCGAAGAAGAAGAAGAAGCCTGCTATGGCTGAACCAGAGGCACCTAGGAAAGAAGCAGTTCCAATTGTCTTCCCAACTGCAACGACTGGCTCGAAGCCAAAGAGCCGGTCAACAGCTTCAGAGCTCAAGAAGACAAGAACTGCTGAGGCTGAAGCCAGAAAGAGGAAAAGCTCTGAAGCCTCTCCTACTGCCCCCAGCAAGAAGAAGCGAAAGATCAAGAAATCTCGGGCTGCTCCCAGAGAGCCCTTGATAGTTGAACCTATCTCTATGGTTCACCCCAACGCAGAACAACAACTGACAGTTCATGAGCCTGCTTCCACAGAGGCTCCTGAAGCTGAAGACATACCAGCAGCCGACCCCATTGCTGCTGAAGGCATTGGTCATCAGGACAATGTACAAGATGATGCAGCCCTTCCTCAGTATGAACATAGCGAACTCATCAGCATTGGTCGTCCTCTGACGCCAATTGCACAAGATGCGTCATGGGAGGATCGCCCTCAAGAGGAAGAAGACTTTGAGGCCCAGCCCACTCCAACCCCACAGGCGTCGTCTGCGTTCCGCAGGCTTCGCAAAGGTCCAAGGCCTCAAGTCTATGCTGAAGACATTCCGGCTGCATCAGCCGAAGAAAATAAAGAAGTACCACAAGATCCTACTCCCCCACTACACCATGAAGCAGTTCTCCAGGAGAACGTGCCTAAGTCTGACCCTCCAGCTAGTCGAGTGGAGGCTGAAAATACTGAGGCTGCCACAACCAACACTGAAGCCAATGTGGAGCCCTCCCCACCAAAAGCTTCAGAAGACAGTGAAGCTACTGATCCAGACACTTCTATTCCTGAGTCTGCTGCAGGTCCTCAATTTTATTACCATGTTGAGCACAGGCCTCATGTCCAGAAGCCAGTCCCAAGGCTGCCAAGGTTCCCAGGTCCTGCATCAGCACCTGGCTCCTTTGACATCAATAGCTTCAAGGCAGATAATACGTTCTTCAACAGCTCCAAGAACCCCTATTCAAGGGAAAGGATCTCATCAGATAGGTTCTGGAGCTATCCTCAGCGCAACTACTATTCATGCATCCTATACAACCAAGGTCGCATCTTCCCGCACAAGCGCCTTGCTGTTGAAGCCATTGCTGGTCTGCCCTGTTTAGAGGAAGCGCTGGATTGCTTCAAGCAAGTGGGTCTGCTGCAGTTTATAACTGATGAAGAGCACTGGAATGAAGAGCTTCTGCTGCAATTCTATGCCACCCTCCACATCAAAGGATACAACAGAGATCCGAAGACTTGGGCCCTGGAGTGGATGACCGGAAATGTCTATCACGAAGCCAATGCATTTGATATCATTGAGCTCACCGGCCTGCCCACTCCTGGCGAATTCTTCGAGGAAGGTTGTCCACTGCACACTGAAGCTCTTGAGAGCATATTCCAGAGGCCTGAACCAAATATGAGTCAGATGCTCTCCATGATGAAGCCATTGCACCACGATGCTCCTTATCCAACAGAGTTCTTCGTTGAAGACTTTGAGTACCTGCCCAGGACCATCTATCACATTATCCGGCGGACTCTCTGGCCTATTAAAGGGCACTCTCCAAATGCCAAGATCGAGGGTGCAATGAAGACTCTGATATTCTGTATCCTTCATGGCAAATGCTTCAACGCACAGGATTTCTTCATACGCCAACTAGCTGCATCAGGCTCAGATCTGTTTGGTTTAAAGTACTATGCTCCTTGGGTAATGAGACTGATCAAGCTTCACTCTGTGATCTCATATCAGCCCTCAGCCCGCAACCATCGGATCTTCTTGCCAGATGTGGATACCTCTGCTGAAGCTATATATCCTGAGCCTGCCAAGCAACCTTTGAGTCTTTAGAATGCAGAACACCAGAGCTTCACTCAGAACGATGAAGGTGTTGAAGCCATCTCCAGGGTGTATCCTTTGGCTGGCACTACACGTGCACCACACCCTGCTTCAACTGAAGCCACTGACAGTGCAACTGCTTCAAGACCCAAGAAGCGTGCTCGTGTTCTCAATAACCAAGAGCTTCTTGTGGCCCTTCATCAAAAACAAGATAGGCATCATGACTGGCTTAAGCATCAGATGAAAAGCCTCTTGGTGGATGTTAATCGTCTTCGAAATCTTGCCACCAAGAAAGCTTTCGTTACTCATGAAACCTGTCGTCGTACATGGAAAGGGCTATCAATGATGTGTACTGAAGCTGAACTTGAAGAGGATGGCTTCACTGAGCGATTCAAGTTTGACACCACACCTCCTAGAAGGGCTGTGATGCGAAGCACACCATCACTTGAAGACTCTGAGTTTTCTTCATCTGCTGCCACAGTCACTGCCAGAATCATTGATGAAGAAGACGATGCTACCTCACCGCCACCTGCTTCAGCACCTCCAAGCTCTTCTGCACCGCCAAACACCTCCAACGACCCTGCTGCTCCTGGGAACGAGTAGACACTCTATGTCTTCAAACATTTTTGGTCCTTGCTGACAAAAGGGGGAGAAGCATATGGGTTGATAGTCTTCAAGCGGGTCCATATGGGCGGGTGCTTTATGTTTTCTTATACTTTGCTTTGTGCTTACAACTCTTGTTTTACATTTGGTTCTTATGAGTTGTAGCACTTAAACCAGATGGTCCATTTTCCATTATGCATGTCATTATCTTCATATATCTTCACATGCATAGTGCATTGTCATCATAAGCTGAAGTGGATCTCCACAAGTACAACCTGCCATGTGCATTTGCATTCCAAAAGCAAATTAACTTGTATGCACATCTTCAGGGGGAGCCCTTGCAACTTATGAAGACAATTCCTTATCCTTTACAATTTCACAGACTATATTCCCCGTTGAAAACTTCAACTAGTTTGTCATCAATCACCAAAAAGGGGGAGATTGTAAGTGCATCTAGTGCCACCCCTAGTTGGTTTTGGAGTATTGACGACAAACCTAGTTGAGGGACTAATGTGTTTGTGAGAATTGCAGGATAACATAGGTAGAAGTCCCTCATTGATTCGGTTTTACTACTAGAGATGACCCCTAAAAATGTATGAAGACATTGAAGTCAAAGGTGGTATATGAAGATATTCACATTGAAGACTATGACAAAAGAAGACACGATATGAAGCCTATGGAGCTCGAAGACTTAGATCTTTCGTAGTTCTTTTTCTTTTGTGTTGAGTCATAGGAACCACCGTACTGTTAAGTGGGGTCCAGGAGAACCAGTCAGAATGACTGAAGTGATGCCTAAACCAAAAACCTATGTCTTCGAGTGAAGACAATGAGAGCGAATCTTGTCCAGAGCCGGACAAGTCAGCTTTTCTTGTAGCCCAAGTAAAGTTGCCAAGAGAGTTTGAAATCTGACCGTTGAGACACGTGTCAGTTCCTTAGTGACCCAGGGTCATTTCGGACAAATCAGGTCGGGTTGCCAAGTGGCTATAAATAGCCCACCCCCCACAACCATAAACGGTTGGCTGCTCAGATTGAGAGTACGGCTTTTGTCATTTGAGAGCAACCCACCTCGAAGCCTTTGAGAGAGAATTCCTTGTGAGGATAAAGCCCTAACCACCCAGAGCCAGAGAGAATTGGGCATCACTTAAGTCTTCTTGTCTGTGTGATCTGAAGACTTATTACACTTGAGGACTGTGCATCCTCCAGCCGATTAGGCGTCGTGTTCTGAGCATCCAAGAGACATTGTGGATTGCCAGTGAACGAAGTCTGTGAAGGTTTGGGAGTCTACCTTGAAGACTTACCAGAGTGATTGGGCGAGGACTAAGTGACCTTAGCTCAAGGAGAATACGGTGAGGACTTGGTGTCCTGAGCTGCGTGTTCAGGACTGGGTGTCCGGGACTGTGTGTCCTAAGGTTTAAATACCTAGCCACTCCAACCAGACGTACAGTTGTCACAGCAACTGGAACTGGTCCAACACATCATTGTCTTCAACGAGTCACTGGTTTCATCTTCACTTCCTTTTACTTACTGTTACTCATTGTGAAGCCAGTGCATGCTTGCTATACCTTTTGTCTTCACAACGTAACTGTATGATTTGTTTGGCTTCATAACTTCTTCCTACCTGATCCTTATTACACTGCAGCTACTTGTCATTGTGCTTTCACTCTATTGAATACTTGACGATGGCTTGCCTAGTGTAATCTAACTTCCGCTGCATAGTGATAGGCTTATCTCTACTGTTTGTGAAAGTGCGTTATATCGACTAGAGGGGGGGTGAATAGGCGATTTTTATGAAAGTCTTCAAAATGTGAGAGTTGTGAAGACAAACAGTGAAGATCATGCCTATTACTATGCAGCGGAAGTTAGATTACACTAGGCCAGCCATGGTCATGTGTTCAATAGAGTGAAAGCGCAATGACAAACAACTTCAGTGTAATAAGGATCAGGTAGGAAGAAGTTATGAAGCCGAACAGATCATACATTCATGTTGTGAAGACAAAAGATAAAGCAAGCATGCAATGGCTTCACAATGAATAACTGTAAGTGAAAGGAAGTGAAGATGAAACCAGTGACACGTTGAAGTCAATGATTTGTTGTACCAGTTCCAGTTGTTGTGACAACTGTACGTCTGGTTGGAGCGGCTAGGTATTTAAACCAAAGGACACACAGTCCCGGACACCCAGTCAAGGACACTTAGTCCAAGACACCCAGTCCTCACCGTTTTCTCCTTGAGCTAAGGTCACACAGACCTCGCCCAATCACTCTGGTAAGTCTTCAAGGTAGACTCCCAAACATTCACAGACTTCGTTCACTGGCAATCCACAATTTCTCTTGGATGCTCTGAACGCGACGCCTAACCGTCTGGAGGATGCACAGTCCTCAAGTGTAATAAGTCTTCAAATCACACAGACACGAAGACTTAAGTGATGCCCAATTTACTCTGGCTCTGGGTGGTTAGGGCTTTTCTCCTCACTAGGAATTTTTCTCTCAAAGGCTTCGAGGTGGGTTGCTCTCAAACGACAAAAGCCGTGCACTGAAATCTGAGCAGCCAACCATTTATGGTTGTGGGGGTGGGCTATTTATAGCCACTTGGCAACCCAACCTGATTTGTCCGAAATGACCCTGGGTCACTAAGGAACTGACACATGTACCGGTCGAATTTTGAACTCACACGGCAACTTTACTTGGGCTACAAGTAAAGCTGACTTGTCTGACTCTGGACAAGATTTTCTCTCAAAGTCTTCGCTCGAAGACATAGGATTTGAATTAGGCATCACTTCAGTCATTCTGACTGGTTCTCTTTGACCCCACTTAACAGTACGGTGGTTCCTATGACACAACATGAATGAAATAAAACTACGAAGGATCTAGGTCTTCGAGTTCCAAAAGCTTCATAGGGAGTCTTCTCATGTCATTGTCTTCAATATGAATATCTTCATAAACCACCATTGTCTTCAATGTCTTCGTACATTTTTAGGGGTCATCTCTGGTAGTAAAACCGAATCAATGAGGGACTTCTACCTGTGTTTTCCTGCAATTCTCACAAACACATTAGTCCCTCAACTAGGTTTGTCGTCAATACTCCAAAACCAACTAGGGGTGGCACTAGATGCACTTACAATCTCCCCCTTTTTGGTGATTGATGACAAACTAGTTGAAGTTTTCAACGGGGAACATAATTTGTGAAATTGTAAAGGAATTGTCTTCATAAAGTTGCAAGGGCTCCCCCTGAAGATGTGCATATAAGTAATTTTCTTCTTGAATGCAAATGCACATGGCAGGTTGTACTTGTGGAGATCCACTTCAACTTATGACAATCCTATATGAAGATAATGACATGCATAATGGACGTCTGCAGAATGAGATGAGTGCGGAATTTATCTTCGCAAAACGGAGTGACAAACAGGTAGCAGACGACCATCAAGGCTAAGTGTTACAACTCAATGAAGCAAATGTAGCAAAAAAACGGGAGTTGTAAGCACGAAGCAAAATGTAGCAAAATATGAAGGCACCCGCCCATAGTGACCCGCTTGAAGACTATAACCATCATATGCTTCTCCCCCTTTTGTCAGTGATGACCAAAAAGGTTTGAAGACATAGAGGTTTCTACGCGTTCCCAGGCGCAGCAGGGTTGGTGGAGTTGTTTGGCGGCAGTGCAGACGAGCTTGGTGCAGATTCGACGCGCGTTGAAGCAGGTGGGGATGATGTCGCGTCGTCTTCTTCTTCAATAATCCGGGCAGACATGGTGGCAGCAGAAGAAGAGAACTCTGACTCTTCAAGTGATGGTGTGCTGCGCATCACCGCTCTTCTTGGAGGCGTGGAGTCAAATTTGAAGTGCTCTGTGAAGCCATCCTCATGCAGTTCAGCTTCAGGGCACATCATAGTGAGGCCCTTCCAAGTGCGGCGACAGGTCTCGTGTGTGACAAATGCATTCTTGGTTGCCAGATTTCTGATGCGATTGACGTCTTGCATGATGCTTCTCATCTGCCTTTTGAGCCAGTCGTGATGCCTATCTTGCTTTTGGTGAAGAGCCACAAGAAGCTCTCTGTCATTGAGTGCACGAGCGTGCTTCTTGGGTCTCCTTGCAGCTGTGCTGTTGGTGGCTTCAGTTGATGCAGGGGCACGTGTGGTGCCAGCCATTGGATACACTCGGGAGAGAGCTTCAACACCTTCAATATTTTGAGTGAAGCTCTGGTGTTCTGCATTCTGAAGACTTAGTGGTTGCTTGGCCGGCTCTGGATATATTGCTTCAGCAGATGTGTCCACATCTGGCAAAAATATCCTATGATTGCGGGCTGAGGGTTGATAGGAGATTGCAGAGTGAAGCTTGATCAGCCTCATAACCCAAGGAGCATAAAACTTTAATCCAAACAGTTCTGAAGCAGACGCTACAAATTGACAGATGAAGAGATCCTGTGTATTGAAGCATTTGCCGTGAAGAATGCAGAAGATGAGAGTCTTCATTGCACCATTAATCGTTGCATATCGAGAGTGTCCCTTGACTGGCCAGAGAGTCCGCCGTATGATGTGATATATTGTTCTGGGCAGGTACTCTAAGTCTTCAACGAAGAACCTAGTTGGATAGGGTGCATTTGGAGGAAATGGCTTCATCATTGAGAGCATCTGACTCATATCTGGCTCAGGACGCTGAAATATGCTCTCAATTGCTTCAGCATGGAGTTGGCACCCTTCTTCAAAGAATTCTCCAGGAGTGGGAAGGCCGGTAAGCTCAATTAGGTCGAAAGCATTGGCTTCATGATGGATATTGCCTGTCATCCACTCCAGAATCCATGTCTTCGGATCTCTGTTATAGCCTTTGATATGCACAGTGGCATAGAACTGGAGCAGAAGCTCTTCGTTCCAGTGCTCTTCATCAGTGATAAATGGCAGCAAACCCACTTGCTTGAAGCAATCCAGTGCTTCTTCCAGACCAGGCAGACCAGCAACAGCTTCAACCTCAAGGCGCTTGTGAGGAAAGATGCGGCCTTGGTTGTAAAGGATGCATGAATAATAGCTGCGCTGTTGATGGCTCCAGAACCTATCTGATACAATCCGTTCCCTTGAATAAGGGTTCTTGGAGCGGTCGAAAAACGTGTTATCTGCCCTGAAACCGTTGATGTTGAAGGAACCAGGAGCTGATGCAGGACCTGGGAACCTTGGTAGTCGTGGGATCGGCTTCTGGACCTGGGGCCTGTACGCAATATGATAGTTGAATTGTGGTCCGGCAGCAGACTCAGGCACAGAATGTTCAGGAGCAGTAGCTTCGGTGTCTTCTGAAGCTGTTGTTGGGGAGGGCTCCACATTTGCTTCGGCGTTGTTTGTGGCAGCCTCAACATTTTCAGCTTCAGGCACGTTCTCCTTGAGAACTGCTTCTTGTTGGTACGGGGGAGTTGGAGCTTGTGGTATTTCTGCTTGCTCTTCGGCTGATGCAGCCGGAATGTCTTCAGCAGCCTGAGCCCTTGGCCCTTTGCGAAGCCTATGGAGTGTAGGCGCTGGTGGAGTTGCAGTGGGTTGGGGCTCATCTTCCTCCTGTGGGCGATCTGCCCACGACGCATTTTGTGTGATTGGCGTCAATGGTCGACCAATACTGATCTGTTCGCTTGTCTCAAGCTGAGGAAGGGCTGCATCACCTTGCACATTGTCTTGGAGACCAATGTCTTCAGCAGCATTGGGGTTGGCTACTGGAATGTCTTCAGCGTGCGGAGCCTCTATGTAAGCAGGCTCATGCACTATCAACTGATGGTCTGCGTCAGGATGGCGGACGCAGAGTGGTTCAACTATCAGGGGCTCTGTGGGAGCAGCCCGAGATTTCTTGGTCTTGCGCTTCTTGATGATGGGTTCAGAAGGAGAGGCTTCAGAATGTTTTCTCTTCTTAGCTTTAGCCTCTGCAGTCCATGTCTTCTTGTGCTGTGAGGCGGTTGATCGACTCTTTGGCTTCGAGCCAGTCATTGCAGCGGGGAAGACAATCGGAGCATCAGGTTCTGACCTTGGCGCTTCAGGTTCGGGCACAGCCGCCTTCTTTTTCTTCTTCGTGGCCATCCTGGGGTCAATGCCGGGACGCCCAAGTGCCTTGCGCTTTTCTGCCTCATTGTAGGCTTGCACGCAGCGATCAGCCAAAGTCTTCATGCGTTCTCGCGAGCCTTGAGCTTCGGCACGCGTCTTCAGGAAGTTCTCTTTCAGCTCGTGCAACATGATCTTGAAGTTTTTCACTTCTTGCACACTGAGCTTGGCCACATGCTTCTTGAACTGAGCCTTTTCATGATCAATTTTCTGCTTCAGTTCTACAATTCGCTGGGCTATTGCAAGTTCTGAAGCAATTGCACCTTGAAAGGCAACGCTGAGGCCTATGGGTAGCTGCAGATCATTGAAGCTTATGTCTGGTGTGTCAAACCATTCATCGATGAAGTTGTGGATGATGGCGACATCAAACAGAGGCAGATTGTTGAAGATTTCAGCCTCCTCCTTGCTCTTGATGAGCTGCTCAAGAGCTTCATCTCCAAGATCTTCATCGCTTGAGAGATCAATGGCTTCGCAGCGCAGAATGTCAGCAGCTGTGAGCTCTTTGCCTGTGTGTGGCTGAGGCTTCTTGGCTTCTTGGGGCTTGGACACTCGTGATAAGCCTTCTGACTGCACACTGGCTTCAGGAGGTGCAGTTGCTAAAGGCTTCACTCTTGCGATCTTGGGAGAAGCGGCTGGCTTTGAAGATTTTGGAGCTTTTGGCTTCTTCTGCTTTGGCTTCGGAGCAGCAGGGGCGTCATCTGACTCAGTATCTGCTGGAGGGTCATTCACAGCAGTCCCTTGGACTAGGATGCGAGTGATGAGGCCTGCAAGATTTGCATACGGCCCGATGATATTGGGATCGGCGTTGTGTGTGCCATCTTCCCTTGGTGAGGAGGGACCAGGGTTGAAGTCAAGCCCAAATTTCTTCTTGTTTATCTTCGCTGACTGTTGTGCAAACTGAAAGTTTCGCTTGAAGAGATTATCATCGCGGCACCAGAGAAGTGATGACGGATGTGCCTCAGCTGGCTGTGGTCCTCTCACCATGCATGGATAGAAGCCTTGAGCAATGGCTTCGTCTCTGGACCTGGGTACGAGATTTTTGTATAATACATCTCCCCACGGTCTCTTGATGGCGCACTTCTCCGCATATTCCTGAGTGACGAAGCGGTAGTGGAACCATTGCTCTGCCCAATATCTTCGAATCCATTGGATTCGTGTCTTGCGCTGACCATAGCTTTCTTCAGGATCAGTTTTGTACATCTCTGCCAATTCATCAGGCAGATCTTTGGACGTTTCACCACGTCGCTGTCTGCCTCCCTTCCTTGCTGCTGTTTCTGAAGCCATGAATAACTTGGAAGGCTTCAAGATGTTCAAAGGCTTCAAAGGCTTCCTTTTGCAAGAACTGGCTTCAGGCGAGTTGATGTGATGCTGCAAGTACTCTGCAAATGAATGAAGACTATGAGAACCAAAGGATTCTACCACGGACATGTACCTGTGACAGCATTAAGGTGCGAGGGAAGGGGAAGAGGTCATATGCATTCTCAGAAGATTTTGAAGATAAATCGGTTTAGAAGACATTGACCTCATTATGCGAAGACATTCACTTGTAGATAAGAAGTTGGTTCCAGATTTGTACGAACCCATAGATCAGTACAAGTGAGGAATCTAACTACTTTATGAAGCACAAGTGAATATACTAGGCATGTCATGAGATGCAGCGAGAGATTTAACTGGTGTGAAGAGAAACTTCTTATGGCAGAAAGTGACTGAACTGTAGGATCAAAAGAAGCTGTAAAAAGAGGTTTTATTTACCACACTTGGAACTGCTAGACGAAGTGAGAGTTGAGGCCGAGCAGTTCGATCCTCCGTGCCCTAACTTGGCGACGGAAGACACCTACGGCGACGGCGGAGAGAGCGATGTCCGCTGTCGACGTGAAAACGGCGTCGGAGAGGTTGCGGCAGTGAAGCGCTTCGTCGCCGGCGTCGTCGAGTGCTAGCGGTGGCGCTAGGGTTCGTGCGAGGGTGGAGGAAGGAGATAATGACGCGGTAAGTGTGAATTTATAGACTCAGAGGCGGCACTGTGCTATTACCCAGGTGCCCCTGGCGGTTCACATTTGGGGCACGCGTGGTCAGTTAGAGGAAGATTGGGATTTGTTCCATGTCCCACGCACGCCTAAATTGTCGGACGGTCATTCCTGCTTCTCCGGATCTTATGTGGAGGAATGAGCATTAAAAACAGACTTTTATGGTTGTCTCAATGTCTTCGGCTGACAAGGACACAGTGAAGACATTCGACAGTTTCAACAGAATGCATATGACTTGGAGAGATAGAGTTTGAGATAGAAAGCATAGAGAGGTTAGGGTCCGATCACATTCACTTAGTTCAAAAAGATTCAACCAAGAAGACATAGCTATAAGTGAATGCTGTAGAGGACAGAACATCAGTACATATGTATCCATATAATCAACGCGGTGAAGATAATCATGAAGACATATTGAGAATGAAACCAAACCAAATGTGAAGACATTGCGAGGTAACGCCATGAGTGAAATACTTCAAAATAGAACGTTTGGTGGTGGCGTTACCCACCGTATAGGAAGTATTAGACCCAGACACGGCGCACAATTATCGTGGCGCTCCGAAGTCAAATTCCACATTAATGTATTCACACTTAGAATGTATGTCTTCATTGTTTGAAGATATACGCTACTTCGTGTGTTGCACATCTAAGTCATCAATATGCTTAAGTGTTAGGATGTGTGCCTGATCACAGGACATTTGAGGATTCCAAGATATTTAGCTCACATCGTAACTTGCAAAATCTCTTCTCATCCAAGGGCTTTGTGAAGATATCTGCCAATTGCTCTTCAGTGTTGACGTCTATGATATCAATGTCTTCCTTCACAACATGATCTCTGAGAAAGTGATGACGAATTTCAATGTGCTTTGTCTTCGAGTGCTGAACTGGGTTGTTGGCAATCTTGATGGCGCTTTCGTTGTCGCAGTAAAGTGGCACTTGCTTCAAATGAATGCCATAATCCTTGAGTGTTTGCTTCATCCACAGAAGCTGAGCGCAGCAAGATCCAGCAGCAATGTATTCAGATTCAGCAGTGGAGAGTGATACACAGTTCTGCTTCTTTCAAGACCAACATACAAGTGATCGTCCCAGAAAGTGACAAGTGCCTGATGTAGACTTGCGATCAACTTTGTCACCAGCATAATCAGCATCCGAAAATCCAACTAAATCAAACTCTGAGCCCTTTGGATACCATAATCCTAGAGTTGGGGTGTGAGCCAAATATCGAAGAATTCGCTTCACAGCTAAGTGATGCGACTCCTTTGGTGTCGCTTGAAATCGAGCACACATGCAAACACTAAGCATGATATCTGGCCTAGATGCACATAAATAAAGCAAAGACCCAATCATGGAGCGGTATACCTTTTGATCGAACTCTTTACCATTGTCGTCGGGACCCAGATGATGCTTGGCTGGCATTGGTGTTGTGAAGCCTTTGCAGTCTTGCATACCGAACTTCTTCAGGCACTCTTTAAGATATTTCTCTTGAGATATGAAGATGCCGTTGCATTGTTGCCGTATTTGAAGACCGAGAAAGAACTTCAGCTCACCCATCATGGACATCTGATATTGCTCTTGCATCATATATCCAAACTCTTCACTATACTTCTGATTGGTGCAGCCGAAGATAATGTCATCCACATATATTTGGCACACAAACAGTTCACCATCATATGTCTTCGTGAAAAGTGTGGGATCCAGGGAACCAGGTATGAAGCCTTTGCTCTTCAGAAAGTACTTGAGTGTATCATACCAGGCCCTGGGGGCTTGTTTGAGGCCATATAGTGCCTTGTTGAGCTTGTATACCATATCAGGATGTTTTGGATTTTCAAAGCCAGGTGGTTGTGCAACATACACTTCTTCTTCAATCTTGCCATTGAGAAAGGCACTTTTCACATCCATTTGATATAGAAGTATGTTATGATGATTTGCATAGGCCAGCAGTATGCGTATGGCTTCAAGCCTTGCCACAGGAGCAAATGTTTCATCAAAGTCAATGCCCTCCACTTGAGTATATCCTTGAGCAACTAGACGAGCTTTGTTTCTGACAACTTGACCATGCTCATCTTGCTTGTTGCGGTATATCCATTTGGTGCCTATTATGTTGTGCTTCCGTGGATCAGGACGCTTAACCAGTTCCCATACATTATTCAGCTCAAACTGTTGAAGCTCTTCTTGCATAGCTTGAATCCATTCAGGTTCCATGAAGGCTTCTTCAACTTTCTTGGGTTCTGATATTGAGACGAATGCGAAGTGCCCACAGAAATTTGCTAGCTGAGTTGCCCTTGAACGAGTGAGTGGACCAGGTGCCTTGATGCTGTCAATTATTCTGTCAATCTGCACTTCATTGGCAACTCAAGGATGTACAGGGCGAAGACTTTGCTCTTGCTGATCTGCGTTGTTGTTGGGAGGAATATCTTCAGACTGAGCATTGTCTTCATGTTGATCAGGTGCTGAGATGATAAGTTCTTCTTCAGGATGAGCTTCAGAAGGTATAATCTCTCCAGTTCCCATAAGCTTGATTGATTCACTAGCTGGAACTTCATCTAGCACATTTGGCAGTTGCTCTCTTTGCGAACCATTGGTCTCATTGAACCGCACATCCATTGTTTCAACCACTTTGTAATAAAAGAGATTGAAGACTCTGTAGGAGAGCGAATCCTTTCCATATCCAAGCATAAAACCCTCATGTGCTTTTGGTGCAAATTTTGAGGTGTGATGTGGGTCCTTGATCCAGCACCTTGCGCCAAATACTCTGAAGTAACTGACATTTGGCTTCTTGCCAGTTAGGAGTTCATAGGATGTCTTGTTCAGAAGCTTGTGAAGATAAACGCGATTGATTGTATGGCATGCAGTATCAATGGCTTCAGTCCAGAATTTTCTTGGAGTCTTGTATTCATCTAGCATTGTTCTGGCCATCTCAATGAGTGTTCTGTTCTTGCGTTCGACGATGCCATTCTGCTGTGGTGTGTATGGAGCTGAGAATTCATGTGTGATGCCCAAGGTATCCAGATATGCATCAAGGCCAGTGTTCTTGAATTCAGTGCCATTGTCACTTCTGATGTGCTTTATCTTGGCGCCAAAATTGTTCATAGCTCGATTTGCGAAGCGTCTGAAGACATCCTGCACTTCAGTATTGTAAAGGATTATGTGCACCCAAGTATATCTAGAATAATCATCAACAATTACGAAGCCATAGAGGCATGCAGAAGTAGTAAAAGTTGAGTAGTGAGTGGGACCGAAAAGATCCATGTGAAGCAATTCAAAGGGTTGTGTAGTAGTCATGATTATCTTCGAAGGATGTTTTGCCCTTGTCATCTTCCCTGCTTCACAGGCACCACATAAGTGATCTTTCTTGAACTTGACGCCTTCGATGCCTATGACGTGCTTTTTCTTCGCAAGGGTGTGGAGGTTCCTCATGCCAGCATGCCCAAGCCTTCGATGCCAAAGCCAGCATTCTGAAGCTTTTGCAAGAAGACATACTGCAAGTTGTTGTCCTGCTGAGAAATCTACCACATACAAATCACCTTTCCTATACCCTTCAAACACTAGAGATTTGTCAGATTCCATTAGCACCAGGCAGCGATATTTGCCAAACATTACAATCATATTCAAATCGCAAAGCATTGAGACAAACATTAAGTTGAAGCCAAGGGATTCAACAAGCATGACTTTATCCATGTGTTGATCCTTTGAGATTGCAACTCTACCTAGACCCAATACCTTACTTTTACCAGTGTCAGCGAATGTAATGTGGCTCTTGTCGGATGGACGTAAAGTTGAGTCCATAAGAAGGCTTCTTCTGCCAGTCATGTGATTTGTACACCCACTGTCAATAATCCATTCTGAAGACTTTGAAGTCGCTGGTATCGTACCCTACAGTGCAGTTAGGGGGATAGGCTTCACGAAGAGTGTTGTGAAGCATAAACATTTGACGAACCAGTGGGTTATGAAAACTTAGATCCAGATTAGGACTAATGGGGAGAGTAGCATGCGATTCAGGAACGAAGTACATAATGATGCCATTTGGGCAGTTTATCTTGCGCCCTACAAGATTTTTAAGGTCCCCAGCAATAGCGTCAGAAGATTTTGGTTTTCTGCTGGAGACCTTTCCCTGCAAAAGAGAGTTAAGCCTTCTTAACCACCCACATCTTCAAGGGTGGCTTAGAAGTAATAAGTCTAAGTGCAGCATCTGAGAATTTTGGCTTTGAAGCCTTAGCAAACAGTCTTGCAGGTGGACAATAGTACTCATAAGAATAAGCAGAATAATTTTTGGTCATATGAATATGACGGTTCGATGAACCGCTCTCACATTCATATGCCTGAGTATGGTTTCCCTGCAAAACATTTGCGTTAGTGTGACTCAGGTGAGTCCTCTGTCTGTATGAAGCCTTTGGACCGAGGTTTGTCTTCTTCAAGTGAGGTGTCATGAAGACATTCACAGGAAGATTTTCCAGACATGTTTTCGGAACCCAGATCTTCTTCATAGGCGGTCCATTCCTGCAGTTAGTACCAATGTACCTGGCAAACACTTCACCATTCTGATTCTTAAACAGTTTATAGTTTGCATCAAAGGATTCATCAATGATAATTGGGTTAGCACAAGTGAAGCCAGATAAATTGGATGGATCTGCTGAAAGTTCCTTTGCAGCAACCCATGTAGTTTTGGGGTACTGCTCAGGTTTCCAGTAAGAGCCATCTGCATTGATTTTCCTCATGAACCCAACACCCTCTTTCCTAGGGTTTCGGTTCAGAATCTGCTTCTTAGAGGACATCACATAATGTTGATGCTTTAGACTTTTGTACATCCCTGTTTCAAGCAATGTCTTCAACCTAGCATTCTCATCAGCAATAGCAGTGGTATCCTCAGCAGAGGGGTTAGTTACCACATCAACAGTTGAAGATATTGGAACAGTAGTAGCAGTGGAACATTCCACAGAAGTAGCATTATCATGCTCAATGCATTTAAGACATGGTGGTTCAAATCCTTCCATGAGCTCTGATCTGTCGCGAAGACTCGTATACTATCACACTTTACTAGTGTGCATTGCTTCCTTTGAAACATGATAATCATAGGAAAGCTCATGAGTTGTTGAGAGCATTTCATGACGAACTTTCAAGTTCCTGATATCTAATGTGAAGTTTTTTATGTCTTCAATTAAGGACGATCGAGTCATTTCAGCACCCAACAGATCATCGCTTGTCTAACAGTTTTTGAATATGTTCCATAGCTTTCTGTTGTTCAGTTGCAATTTTAGCAAGTGTTTTGTAGCTAGGTTTTGAATCACATCAGAGTCATCGTCACTAGATGTTTCATAGCAGTGGTGTGTTTACCTTGGCACCGCGTGCCATGAAGCAGTAGGTAGGAGTGGAGTCGTTCTTGTCATTTGCGTCGGTGTCGGTGATGCAATTATTGACTTCAGTGTTGAAGATGGACTTGGCGACGTATGCTGTAGCCAGACTCGCAATGCCAGAATCAGACTCCTCCTCATTCCACCTCTGCCTCCTCAGATGCGGACTCTCCTCTGAATCCATCTCCTTGCCTACAAACGCACGCGCTTGCCAGATGAGCTCTCTTGTGTGATGAAGACTTTGATGAAGACTTGGACGAAGACTTTGAGTGTTTCTTCTTCTTCTTGTCGTCAGAATCATATTCCTTGCTCTTCTTCTTCCTTCTGCTCTCATTTTCCCACTGTGGACACTCAGAGATGAAGTGCCCAGTTTTCTTGCACTTGTGACATGTTTTCTTCTTGTAGTCATGAGCAGAAGCTTCATCATTCCTTGAGCTTGATCGTGAAGATTTTCTGAAGCCTTTCTTCTTGGTGAATTTTTGGAACTTCTTCACTAGCATTGCAAGTTCTCTTCCAATGTCTTCAGGATCATCAGAACTGCAGTCAGATTCTTCTTCAGATAAGGAGACAGCTTTTGCCTTCAAGGCTCGAGTTCGCCCATAGTTTGGACCGTAGATATCTCTTTTCTCAGAAAGCTGAAACTCATGTGTGTTGAGCCTCTCAAGTATGTCAGACGGATCGAGTGTCTTGAAATCAGGACGTTCTTGAATCATCAGGGCCAGAATGTCAAACGAACTATCAAGTGATCTCAGCAGCGTCTTGACGATTTCATGTTTGGTGATCTCAGTAGCGCCGAGGGCTTGAAGCTCATTTGTGATGTCAGTGAGCCGATCAAAGGTGTGCTGGACATTCTCATTGTCATTTCGTTTGAAGCGGTTGAAGAGATTGCGAAGGACACTGATTCTTTGATCTCTCTGGGTTGATATGCCTTCATTAACTTTGGAGAGCCAAATCCCAGACCAGTTTGGATGTCTTCAAGGCACTCACACGGCCATACTGTCCTTTGGTCAGATGACCACAGATGATATTCTTGGCAGTAGAGTCCAGTTGAACGAACTTCTTGACATCAGCAGCAGTGACACCTTCTCCAGCCTTGGGAACGCCGTTCTTCGACGACATACCATAGGTCGACGTCAATGGCTTCAAGATGCATGCGCATCTTATTCTTCCAGTAGGGATATTCAGTTCCATCGAAGACGGGGCAAGCAGCGGAGACTTTGATTATCCCTGCAGTCGACATAGCTAAAACTCCAGGTGGTTAAACCGAATCACACAGAACAAGGGAGCACCTTGCTCTGATACCAATTGAAAGTGCGTTATATCGACTAGAGGGGGGGTGAATAGGCGATTTTTATGAAAGTCTTCAAAACGTGAGAGTTGTGAAGACAAACAGTGAAGATCATGCCTATTACTATGCAGCGGAAGTTAGATTACACTAGGCCAGCCATGGTCATGTATTCAATAGAGTGAAAGCGCAATGACAAACAGCTTCAGTGTAATAAGGATCAGGTAGGAAGAAGTTATGAAGCCGAACAGATCATACATTCATGTTGTGAAGACAAAAGATAAAGCAAGCATGCAATGGCTTCACAATGAATAACTGTAAGTGAAAGGAAGTGAAGATGAAACCAGTGACACGTTGAAGACAATGATTTGTTGGACCAGTTCCAGTTGCTGTGACAACTGTACGTCTGGTTGGAGCGGCTAGGTATTTAAACCAAAGGACACACAGTCCCGGACACCCAGTCAAGGACACTTAGTCCAGGACACCCAGTCCTCACCGTTTTCTCCTTGAGCTAAGGTCACACAGACCTCGCCCAATCACTCAGGTAAGTCTTCAAGGTAGACTCCCAAACCTTCACAGACTTCGTTCACTGACAATCCATAATTTCTCTTGGATGCTCAGAACGCGACGCCTAACCGTCTGGAGGATGCACAGTCCTCAAGTGTAATAAGTCTTCAAATCACACAGACACGAAGACTTAAGTGATGCCCAATTTACTCTGGCTCTGGGTGGTTAGGGCTTTTCTCCTCACTGGGAATTTTTCTTTCAAAGGCTTCGAGGTGGGTTGCTCTCAAACGACAAAAGCCGTGCACTGAAATCTGAGCAGCCAACCGTTTATGGTTGTGGGGGTGGACTATTTATAGCCACTTGGCAACCCGACCTGATCTGTCCGAAATGACCCTGGGTCACTAAGGAACTGACACGTGTACCAACGGTCGAATTTTGAACTCACACGGCAACTTTACTTGGGCTACAAGTAAAGCTGACTTGTCTGGCTCTGGACAAGATTTTCTCTCAAAGTCTTCGCTCGAAGACATAGGATTTGAATTAGGCATCACTTCAGTCATTCTGACTGGTTCTCTTCGGACCCCACTTAACAGTACGGTGGTTCCTATGACACAACATGAATGAAATAAAACTACGAAGGATCTAGGTCTTCGAGTTCCAAAAGCTTCATAGGGAGTCTTCTCATGTCATTGTCTTCAATATGAATATCTTCATAAACCACCATTGTCTTCAATGTCTTCGTACAATTTTAGGGGTCATCTCTGGTAGTAAAACCGAATCAACGAGGGACTTCTACCTGTGTTTTCCTGCAATTCTCACAAACACATTAGTCCCTCAGCTAGGTTTGTCGTCAATACTCCAAAACCAACTAGGGGTGGCACTAGATGCACTTACAGTTTGTCTTCATAACTTCCACGTTTTGAAGACTTTCATAAAAATCGCCTATTCACCCCCCTCTAGTCGATATAACGCACTTTCAGTTAGGGTTACACAAGGTCGGTTACAAAGGAGGAGATATCCATATCCGTATTGCCTAGCTTGCCTTCCACGCCAAGTAGAGTCCCATCCGGACACGAGACGAAGTCTTCAATCTTGTATCTTCATAGTCTAACAGTCCAGCCAATGGAGATAGTCCGGCTGTCCGGAGACCCCCTGATCCAGGACTCCCTCAGTAGCCCCTGAACCAGGCTTCAATGACGATGAGTCCGGCGCGCAGTATTGTCTTCGGCATTGCAAGGTGGGTTCCTTCTCCGAATAAATCATAGAAGAACTTGAAAACGAGGATAGTGTCTGACCCTGCAAAATAAGTTCCACGTACCACCGTAGAGAGAATAATATTTTCGCAAATTCAATTTGCTGACTTGTTTTGGCAGCATAACGTTATGTCATGGCCCAGTGATTATTCGAACCGTTCCCTTTAACCAGCCCCGCACATAATGCGAGGCAGTTTTTCGACACGTCCTGTCAAAGCAGAGATCGTGTCCCCTTATTACGGGATTCTCATCAATACGGGCATGGGTAACCCAACCGCGCCATCAATTGCGGCGCTTGGGGGATAAGCAAGTTTTACCAGCCAAGTGGGGACGCTTAGCTTCGTCCGCCCATATAAAGGGATAAGGATTCACCTTTCTATCCATGCCCTCTTCCTCCTTTGGTCATCCGTTTTTGCACACTCGAGCTCTAGTGCGCAAGTCCGCACCTCCCACCTCGACCTTCTCCAATCATGTCCGGAGTGGGAGGCAGGTGGATGGTCTCCTCCGTCACGAAGGGAGACATCAAGAAACTGAGGAGAGCCAGATACCTGCCCGACGACATCGCGCACCGGCTCCCAGATGAGGGGCAGCTCATCCCCACCCCCAGGCCCCATGAGGGGGTAGTATTCCTCACCCATTTCCTCCGCGGACTGGGATTCTCTCTCCATCCCTTCGTCCGAGGGCTCATGTTTTATTACGGCCTAGATTTCCACGATCTGGCCCCGAACTTCATCCTCAACATCTTGGCGTTTATCGTCGTGTGCGAGGCCTTCCTCTGCATCAAGCCCCACTTCGGCTTATGGCTGAAGACCTTCAATGTCAAGCCGAAGGTGGTGGGCGGCTGCCAGGCGGAGTGCGGAGGCGCCATGGTGGGAAAGATGCCCAACATAACATGGCTCGAGGGCTCCTTTGTGGAAACCATAAAGGGGTGGTAATCGGGGTGGTTCTATATCACCGAGCCGCGCGACCCTGCATGGGCAGTGGCCCCCGAGTTCCGATCTGGCATCCCCACGCGGCTCACCTCCTGGAAAGAGAAGGCCCTATCCTGGGGTAGTTCGAAAGAGCTGACCGGACTCCAAACATGTATTCAAAACATGGTGGACAAGAAGCTCAAGCTTGTCAACATAGTCCAAGTTATGCTCATCCGCCGGATACTCCCGTGCCAACAACGGGAGTTCAACTTGTGGGAGTTCAATCCGGCGCAGCACCGAACCCTGAACAGGCTCTTCGACACGACTCATGAAGACGCCTGGAGGGTGCTGTTCAAAAGTGCCGAGGTCCCCCCCCCCATTACTGAGGATCACGGATTCAGCGCGAAGCGCCAAGCCAGTGCGGTAAGCTGCTTTACCTTTCACAGGATACTTATTTTTTATATAGATTGACTCTATGCGGGATCTAAACTCCCGTACCTTTGACAGGACTGGCAGAAGATGGCTGGACAGATCGACTGTCCGGCTCCTTTGCCCGAAGGCCCCGCAGACGCTCTTCTAGCGAAGATGTTGACTCCGTTCCCTTCTACGGTGTCGGAGAAGACCAAGAAGGCCAAGGGAACCCGAAATAGTTCCTGACGCCAGGCATCATCGGACTCATCGTCCGGTGACTCTACGGCGCACTCTTCCCCCGAAGATGAGGAAGAAGAATAAGATGCTCCCCCACCGACTAGGGGAGACAAGAAAAGGAAGGCCACCCCAACGGGGGAGGCCGAAGGGTCCAAGAAGGGAAGGACTCTCCTTCCGGACGGTTCCACCGCCACCGACGAAGGCGAAGACGAGTGGTTGCCCAGGGTCAAGCCCCCTGGGAGATCGTAAGCATTCGGATAACAGAATAACTCATAGGATTCCTTTGTCGCACTGCTTTCCCTAACGCCGAACGCAATTATGCAGGCCGCCACGAGCCAGTATCGATGTATCATCGGACGACTCCTTGGGCTTGTCGGACATGGATAGCGATCCAGTCCTGATCGCCACCTCCCCTCATCCTGCCGACGATGCCGAGGTGTTGTCTCAAGAGGTACCGGATCGAGGGGAGACAGTCCCAGAGGCGCCTCAAGGCGACCTTCCGGACTCCGGGAGACAAGGGCACGGGGCCCCTGAGAGCTCCGAGTTCGGCCCTCAGCCGAACACCGCGCCGGAACCTCCAGCGGTTCCAGGCTCGGGCAGGCGGCCTCCTTCTAAGAGGGGCAAGACGCCTGTGCCGGTGACCTCTGTCCATCCAGAAGCGCCAGACAATCTGCTGGAAGTGCTTCGCAGCGCTTCCATCGACGAGGAGCACCGCACTATCATGAGTGCGGTGATCCAGAAGGTTCAGTCCGCCAAGAGCGGATTGACTGAAGCCTGTGCCAGCCTTCTAACAGGCTTCGAGGTAAGTGTTTTAAAATGTAGTAGAAATATTACCGCATAGATAGTAGCCCCTGATGCTTTGTTCGGTGTTCACAAAGAAAAGCCGAATAGAGGATCAAATAATATCGCAGGAGTCTAATATAAGTATGTCAATATGCATATGCAGGCTTCGCTGCCGGCGTCCGCCGCACTAACTACGAAGGTCACCGTACTAAAGCAGGACCTCGAGGGGTCCAGGAAAGAGCTCGGCCTTGCCAAGAGGCAGCTCGAGGAGAACAAGGGTAAGTAATACCCTATCTTATGTATATATATAAAAGAGGACGCGATTGCAAAATGACAGGATCATCGTATGTTTGCCAGGGGCCACGACCGAGGTGGCGACCTTGAAGCAAGCGCTAACCAAGTCCGAAGATACAGCGGCCAAGGAGCGCACCGAGCGAAAGAAGCACGAGGCTCGGGTGGGCGAGGTGCAGCAAGAGCTCCAGGGTCTTGTGGTGAAGCACGAGGCGTTGGAGCTTGACTCCAAGACGCGGGAGTCTGAGCTTGCCCCGGCCCTCGAGAGTGCAAAAAGTGCCAAGGCCGAAGCCCAAAAGGCCCTCCAAGAGATCGACACGATGAAGAAGATAGCGGCGGGTAAGGCTTTCTATATGCAAAGCAAGCATGTAAAAGTAAATTACCGATTACTTACCCGAATCTGGAGCTCTCCAGCAGCATTCGCATATCTGCCCCGCAGTGTGTCCGATGCCGCACAATTTTACGAAGCCGAGGACAGAAGCTCGACGGAGAAGTTTTTCTGGTCTCAGTATGCTGAGGCCGAACATCCGGTGCCAATGAGCGACCAGCTGAAGCAGATGGTCGAGCTACATAAGGCGGCCGATCAGGCCATGAAGAGCTTTATAGTCCGGCTGTGGGCTGGCGATGCCCTTCTGAACAGCTTCTTCGGCCTGGTGAGGCGGCTTGTGGATGCCTGCCCGCGGCAGGAGGTCGTCAAGCGATCTCTCTGCATTGAAGGTGCACGCCGGGCTTTCGCCCATGTGAAATTGCAGTGGGTCAAGCTAGACGCCGTGAAGCTGATCAAGGAGGGGCCGCCAGAGGGCAAGGAGCACCGCCACCCTGAGATGTACTATGAGGGTGTTCTGCTGGGTGCCCGTCTCATCGCAGACAAGTGTTCAAAAGATGTAATATTTGAATGAGACTTGCTCCTTTTATCCTGTATGTATGAAAACTTGTTTCATATGCGCTATGCAACGCTTGTTGGAATTTAAAATATTACCTTCTGTTTGGCTGTTTATCCAATCTGAGAGATGGCTAGTCCTCGGCTTCTGCCCCCATGCCCCGAGTGCTGGGGTGTTCGGGATAAACCTGAGCACTCTTGTTCCCATGTTTGGGTCCTTCGAGGGAGGTGCTCAGCACAGTGAACAAGGCAACCGGACTAATGATGCTTTATCACTCTCACTTAGCCATAGAATTCTATAATTTTAAATTTTGGCGAAGCCCCTGGTATTCGGAAGGCCGAATTCGGGGCGCGATACACGCCTTTAAGCCGGACAGGGCCGGCCCCTCGCTCTAAGCGGCATAAGTCTTTAGGGACTTGAAAACCTCGCTGAACAGCGACCAGTCTCTCGCCTTATCATGACAGTCAGTTTTAGCTTTCTCTACTGAGGTGCTGAACCCAGAAGAACCGGGGCACAATCGCAGTAGTTCTCCTAGCGCTACCTTAGCCGATAGAGCGGAACGTAAGGTACCAAAACATAAGAGTCGGGAAAACCCAACATTTGACCAAAGACATGATTCGGAGCTAATGCATATAATGCTATAAGTTCGGGGTGCCGCACTTGTGAAAGTGTTCGGACTTTTCACACCATATTGCGGGGTACGTAAGCCCCTGGTGTATTGGCCGTACCAAAGTGTACGGTTGCAAGGCGTCATTAATGAACACACATATATATATAACAAGAATGCAATAATAGTCATAATGTCATGCATTGTTTATTAAAAAATTGCGTTAAAGCAGAGTGATACAGATAGTGCGATAAGCAAAGAGTAGGACTATGTCCCTTCCAAGGGCAAGCTGAGGAATGATATTAAATTGAATATTTCACTTGTTACTGTAATCAACCTGGGAATTCCGTGGTATAACGTAGCTGTCTGCCTCCTTGGTTGCTGCATCATGTGTTCGGCAATAGTGCTGCCGGACAGTGTTTCCAGAGATTAAGGTCCTGAAAGAAAAAGAAAAATAACCGAACGGGAAGCCCCTAGTGCGGTTTAGGCCGCGTCTTGGGGTGTGCCGAAGTTGTGCCCCCCTCCCCACCTGTGCCCATGGTATTTTTAATGCGTAATTATGTACGCGCGTCATGAGTTTCGCCGCTGGGCTGGGATTGGGGTGGCCGCCGTATTGCTACGCTAGCTTAGATCACGCCAGGCGGTCTATTTGCCAATTGCCCTGAGCACGCTTGAAGGTGTCCGGGCTGTGCAGCGCCGAACTGGTTGATTGCCTTGAGAGGCTGCTTTGCGTTTCTGCTGCGAGGGCTACGGTGTGCTCCTCTGTTCGGAGAGAGCGCTCTGTGTTTCCATTGACTGTAATAACTCCGCGAGGTCCTGGCATCTTGAGCTTGAGGTATGCATAATGCGGTACCGCATTGAATCTAGCAAATGCGGTTCGCCTGACCAGCGCGTGATAACCACTGCGGAACGGGACTATATCAATGATTAACTCTTCGCTTCGGAAGTTATCCGAGGATCCAAAGACCACTTCCAGTGTAATTGAGCCTGTGCAATGGGCCTCTACACCTGGAATGACGCCCTTAAAGGTCGTTTTTGTGGGTTTGATCCTTGAGGGGTCTATACCCATTTTGAGCACTGTGTCCTGATAAAGCAGGTTCAGGCTGCTGCCGCCGTCCATAAGGACTCGAGTGAGGTGAAATCCGTCGATGATTGGGTCTAGGACCAGTGCGGCGAATCCGCCATGACGGATACTAGTGGGGTGGTCCCTGCGATCGAAGGTGATCGGACAGGAGGACCAAGAGTTGAACTTTTGGGCGACTGGCTCCAATGCATATACGTCCCTGAGCGCACGCTTCCGCTCCCTCTTGGGGATGTGGGTTGCGTATATCATGTTCACCGTCCGCACTTGCGGGGGAAACCTCTTCTGTCCTCCAGTGTGCGGCTGCCGGGGCTCCTCCTCGTCATCGCTATGCGGCCCCTTGTCCTTGTTTTGGGCAATTAACTTGCCGGCCTGCTTAAACACCCAACAATCCCTGTTGGTGTGATTGGCTGGCTTGTTTGGGGTGCCGTGTATTTCACACGAGCGATCGAGTATACGGTCCAAGCTGGACGGACCCGGCTTACTTTGTTTGAATGGATTTTTCCGCTGACCGGGTTTAGAGCCTTTGAATCCGGCATTGACTGTCATATCCTCAGTATTTTCGCTGTTAATGTGGCGCTTATGATTTTTGCGACGTGACCTGCTATTGCCGTCCTTGGTATCTGAGGTACCATGGTTCTTTGATATGTTATTACTGCGAGCCAGCCAGCTATCTTCTCCCGCACAAAAGAGGGTCATGAGCGTCGTGAGAGCTGCCATAGATTTCGGCTTTCCCTGACCAAGGTACCGGGCTAGCCACTCGTCTCGGATGTTGTGCTTGAAAGCCGCTAAGGCCTCTGCATCCGTACAGTCGATGATTTGATTTTTCTTTGTATGGAACTGAGTCCAGAATTGCCTGGCCGACTCTTCTGGCTGCTGAATTATGTGGCTCAAATCATCGGCGTCTGGTGGTCGCACATAAGTGCCCTGAAAGTTGTCGAGGAATGCGGCTTCCAGATCTTCCCAACAGCTAATGGAGTCCGCTGGCAAGCTGTTAAGCCAATGTCGCGCTGGTCCTTTGAGCTTTAGTGGGAGGTATTTGATGGCGTGTAAGTCATCGCCGCAGGCCATGTGGATGTGGAGGAGGAAGTCCTCAATCCATACTGCGGGATCTGTTGTGCCGTCGTATGATTCAATATTTACAGGTTTGAAACCTTCTGGGAACTGATGTTCCATTACTTCGTCTGTGAAGCATAAGGGGTGTGCGGCGCCTATGTATTGGGCTATATCGCGACGCAGCTTGAATGTGTCTTGCCCACTGTGTTCGGCCCGGCCGGATTTGCTTTTACTATATCCGGCGTGACGTTTGTCATCTCACAGAGTGGTGCGCCCTCGTGATCCGTAGATCGATCTTGAATGCTTTGCCTTGTCCTCCAATATGTCTCGCAGGTCTGGCGTATCTCCCCATGCCTTTTTATTTGAATGGCGTTGGGGTGGCGGCTGAGCTTTTGGCTGGAATGCCTCTCTATCGCGTCCACGAGGTGGCCGATCAGCCGTATCATACGCTTCTTCCTCCAGGCAGGGTAGTAACCTGCGCCTTGGGTAACTCTTGGAGGGGCGCTCGAGTTTATATTCCTCGGCCGCGAGGACTTCAGTCCATTTGTCAGCTAGCAGATCTTGATCAGCTTGAAGCTGTTCCTGCTTTTTCTTCAGGCTATTTGCCGTGGCCATAAGCCGACGCTTGAAGCGCTCTTCACTACTGGAATCAGCTACTTTGCCATCTGTCAGCTCTTTGCCGTCTGCTAGCAGACGGCAAAGAAGCTCTTTGCCATCAGCTACCCGAAAGCAGACGGCAAAGAGGGAGGGGCCCCACTGAGGAGCTGGTTAAAAAATACTTAACACGGCCCCCCTCTTTGCCGTCCGCTAGCGGACGGCAAAGAGCACATTAGTGGACGGCAAAGATTAAACATATCTAACGGCGCGCCCCCCACCCCACCCCTCTCTCTCTGTTTCTCTCCCCTGCTCCCACACGCGCGCCACCACCACCACTCGCCGCCGCCGCGCCCCGGCCCCCCCGCGCCCCACCGCCCCGGGCCCGGCGCCGCCGCCCCGCCCCCCTCCTCCACCGGCCCCCCGCCTCGTCGCCACTGCCCCGGCGCCGTCGCCCCACCGCCCCCGCCCTCCCCCCGGCCGCCCTCGTCAGCGCCGCCGCGCCCCGGCCCCCCGCCCCCCGCGCCCCACCGCCCTGGGCCCGGCGCCGCCGCCCCAGGCCGCCCCGCCCCCCTCCTCCACCGGCCACCTCCTCCACCGGCCCAGGTGAGCTCTACCTCTCCTCTGTTTTCTTTTTTCTGTTTTTTTAGTTTTAGGTTTATGTTTAGTTTAGATTTAGTTTTAGTTTTAGTTTTAGGTTTAGTTTTAGGTTTATTCTTAGTTTAGTTTTAGGTTTAGATTTAGTTTTTTCCTTTTTTCTGTTTTTTTAGTTTTAGGTTTATGTTTAGATTAGATTTAGGTTTAGTTTTAGGTTTAGTTCAGTTTTAGGAAAGAAAAAGAAGAAGAAGAAAAAACAGGAGAGGAGGAGAAGAAGAAGAGGAAAAAGGAAAGGAGGAAGAAGAAGAGGAGGAGAGAAGAAAAAAGAAGAAGAGGAAGGAAGAAGAAGAAGAAGAAGAGAAGAAAAGGAGAGGAAGAAGAAGAGGAAAAAGGAAAGGAAGAAGAAGAAGAGGAGGAGGAGAAGAAAAAAGAAGAAGAGGAAGAAGAAGAAGAAAAAAACAGGAGAGGAGGAGAAGAAGAAGAGGAAAAAGGAAGAGGAAGAAGAAGAAGAAGAAGAAGGAAAAAAGGAAAAGGAAGAAAAGGAAGAAGAGGAAGAAGAAGAAAAGGAAAAAAGACCCCGACGGCACCCCGACACGACACCCCGACCCCGACCCCGACACCCCGACACCCGACCCGACCCGACCCCGACACCCCGGACCCCGACACCCCGATTCCCCGAGCCTGACTCGACACCCCGACCCCGAGCCTGACCCAACACCCTGACCCCGACACCACCCCCGACCCCGAAACAGCACCCCGACCCCGACACGGCACCCCGACACCGACAGGACACCCCGACCACCGACACCTCCCGAAAAGGTGTTCTTTGGCCTTCCAGAGGCCGACGGGGTCATATATTTGTGAATTATTAGTTAGGTCATATATTTTTTCGATTTTGTTATGAAAAACATCATATATAATTGTGTTGATCATGTAGTTTTAAATGTGCAGTTGTTTCATCGCTGCGAGGTTTGGTGTTCGACGACCTCGCCGTGCCTTTGACGAGCTCTGCCCCTTCGTTCGTGGGTGAGCACAAATGACAAGTCCTCCTCCCCCATTAATTATTTGATCTATTCCGATGAAACTTCATAGCTAGCTATATATGTGTCTTGAATCATCAGTATGCGTAACCAATATGTGTCTCCCGTTCGAAAGCGTCATAGTTATAAATATGCATGCATTTGCATATTTATAACCTTGATTCTTTCGAATTGTCCAACGCTATCCATGGACAGCCCGAGTATGTGTAGATTGGGTTCGTTTTCCCATATGCTTTGCTCCGGATCCGACGCATATATTTCATCAGTGCCTCCCCTGTTGTTCTCCGGGTACACATCCTCTCTGTTTATTGCAGAGACATGTATCAGGAGAACAGCGGGGAGGTGCTGCCGAAATTTTGCGTCGGATCCGGAGCATAGCATGGGAAAATGAACCCAATCTACACATACACGGGTGGGATTAGGACCTATCATTACCTATTAGAGTGTAGGTTGCATGGACGTAATAAAATTGACAAAGTAGATCAACTAATGAATATATACATCGTGAATTACATATATAATTGTTATGTGTCCAGTAGCTCTGAAACTCAAGATGAGTGACCATGCTTGGATGTATACCGGTCACACTGGTCAGAACAAATGGAGCGCTGAATGGTTCAAAAAAACTAAGGGGTTTGTGCAAGCCGCATTTGCAAATGGCCAAAAGAAAACCTGGTGCCCCTGTTTCCGGTGCGGCAATTGGGAAAAGAAGACAGAGGCTGAAATGGGCAAACACCTGCAGAAGAGTGGTTTTACGCCCGATTATACGGTGTGGACATTTCATGGTGAGTCTGCCCAACGTGACCGAGCTGAGGTGGATCGTCGTCGCACCGATGAGCATGGTACCGGGATGGAAAACATGGTGCAAGGCTATGATGATGCTCGGGATTCGGACGAGGAGATGGAGGAATCTGCAAAGGCCTTCAATGAAATGTGGGAGTCTTCGAAATGTCCGCTCCACGAGCACACTTAGCTTTGTCAGTTGGATGCCATCTCACAAGTAATGGCTCTGAAGGCTCAGTTCAACTTGGGCAGAGAATGCTATGACGCAATTATGACAGTATTTGGACGCTTTCTACCCAAAGGCCATGTAATGCCTGCAAACCTGTACCAGTCGGACAAAATCCTCCGTGCACTGAAGATGCCCTATGAGAAGATACATGCCTGTGAGAAAGGATGTGCCTTATTTAGGCTTGACTATGCGGACTTGAACTATTGTCCCATTTGCAAGTCTTCCAGGTATATTGTGGTAGACAACGGTATGGGTGAGAAGACACAGACCAAAATCCCCGTTAGTGTTCTTCGGTATATGCCAATCGTACCAAGACTTCAACGTCTTTTCATGGTCGAAGAGACGGCCAGACAGATGACATGGCACAAAACAGGCAAAAGAACCGAACTAGATGCAGATGGGAATCTGATGATGGTACACACATCGCATGGTGTTGCGTGGAAAAAGTTTGATGAATTACATGCTGACAAAGCGGCAGATCCGAGGCATCCTCGAGTCGGCATCAGCAAGGATGGGTTCAGTGTGTTTGGTATTACGGCAGCCCAATACAGTTGTTGGCCCGTATTTGTCTTTCCACTCAATCTCCCCCCCGGACAGATTATGCAAAGAAAGAACATTTTCCTGACGTTGATAATTCCAGGACCCAACTATCCGGGCAAAAATATGAATGTGTACATGCAGCCGCTTAAGGACGAATTGCAAGAAGCCTGGGATAATGGGTTCAAGACATACGACGCCTTTAGCAAACGGAACTTCATAATGCGTGTCTGGTACATGTACTCGACGCATGACTTGCCGGCGTATGTGCTATTCGTTGGCCGGTGTGTGCATGGAAGGTTCTCGTGCCCCACATGCAAGGGAGCTCTTGAGTTTCGTTGGCTTCAGGCCAGTCGCAAGTTTTCTTGCTTCGACATGCATAGACAGTTCCTGGATCCTCACCATAAGTTCAGGAAAGACAAGAAGAACTTCACCAGGGGTAGAGTTGTCAAAAACTCTGCACCACCTGCATTGACAGGCCAACAGACCCTGGATCAGTTAAACGCTCTCGAGCCAGATCCACAACGTCCAGGGTACTTCAAGGGGTATAATACTAAGCACGCGTGGACTCACAAAACATGCTTATGGGATCTGCCTTACTTCAAAGACCTCCTTTGCCCACACAACATCGACGTGATGCACACTGAGAAGAATATTGCCGAGGCACTTTTTGGTACATTATTCGGCATAGATGGGAAGTCAAAGGATAATACTAAGGCTAGAGTCGATCTGGAGGCGCTATGTGATAGGCCGTTACAAAACATGAAAGAACCGAAAGGAAAGCAGAACTGGACGAAGCCAAAGGCATGGTTCAATCTTGGAAGGCTAGCTATGAGGGAAATTCTCTTGTGGGTGCAACAGCAGTTGATGTTCCCCGATGGGTACGCAGCGAATCTAAAGAGGGGAGCGAATCTTGATAAACTGAAGATATTTGGTCTCAAGAGTCATGATTGGCACATATGGATTGAGCGGGTAATGCCGGTGATGTTGCGTGGCTTCATCCCTGAGGATGAATGGCTAGTACTGGCAGAACTCAGCTATTTCTTCCGTGTTCTTTGTGCGAAAGAACTATCGCCTGGCGTGCTAGAAGAAATGGAAGAGTTGGCGCCAGAGTTGATCTGCAAGTTAGAGAAGATCTTTCCACCGGGCTTCTTTAATCCAATGCAGCATTTGATTTTGCATCTCCCGACCGAGGCAAGATTGGGGGGGGGCGTGCAAAATCGTTGGTGCTACCCAACTGAGAGGATGCAGAAGACGCTTTGAGAAAAATGTAAAAATAAACGTACAATTGAAGCATCGATGGCTAAGGCATTCATCACAGAGGAGGCGGCAAACTTCGTAACAGCGCACTACGAATCCAAAAATCATCATTTGCATAATCCGAAGCCTCGGTACAATGCTGACGAGCCTAAAAAGGGTGGATCCAACCTCAGCCTATTCAAAGGGAATCTCGCACCAGCTAGTGTTTCACATCCAGTATCTTTGGATAACGAAGAATGGCGGACCATTTCGTTGTATATCTTCAACAACCTGATAGAAGTGCGGCCGTACATCGAGTAAGTTCTCGGTACATTGTTTCGCAACTTCTATTTCCTTTGAACTACTCTTATTCCTGGATATGTCATACAGTCGATACATCACCATATTCTCGTATGGAGCGGAGATCCAAAAGGATTCCGTCGAAGAGTATGAGCTTCTCGCAAAGCAAGGAGGTGGCTATCCCGGTTTCATCTCTTGGTTCAAACAAACGGTAATTTCTATTAGACAATTTCATTTCATTCGCTAATTTGTGCATAATGCAACAATCCTTTCATATTAAACTTGTAGGATAATTCAGAGTCTATGGACGCCGAATTGAGACAAGTCGCTAATGGTTTTGACTATAAGGTCCGTTCATTTGACAAGTACGACATCAACGGGTATCGCTTTCGTACCTATGGCAAAGAGCTATCTATGGTCGACCGAAAGTCTACAAATTGTTGTGTATCTGCTATCGGCGAAGGAGGTACCGAGTATTGTGGGAGAGTTGAAGCAATTTATGAACTTCTGTTCTATGGTGAAAACCCACCGAATGTCGTAGTCTTCAAATGTTATTGGTTTCAGCCGAAGGAGACTAGAAGGACTCATGAACATATAGGGCTAGTTGAAATCAACCAAAGCACTCATTTAGATGTTCCTGATGTCTATATTATGGCTCAACAGGCGACCCAAGTATTCTATCTACCGTGGGCCTGCCAAACTAATCCAAATCTGAAAGGTTGGGATGTCGTTTATGAAGTGCCGCCACGTGCTAGACTTTCTCCCCCAAAGGAAGAGGATTATGAACCTCACATTAACCCAGACACATATGAAGGAGAATTCTTCCAAGAGACACGTCTTTCCAAAAAGCGTTTCAAGAACCACTATACTTCACCCCAAAACATTGAAGTAGACAGTGACAATGAATCCGACATCACCCCAGAGGAGGAACAAGAAGAGCCGGAACAAGAAGAGGTTACTGCTGCGGATGACCTGTCAATGCTTGACCGATTACGTCAAGGTGGCCTTGCACATGTTGATGCCAATGAACCCTATGAGCCCATCATTGATTATAGTGATGATGATGATTATGCATTTAATGATGATACTGATCGAGATTATTAGTAGTGTTAGGTATTCAATTTTTTTATGTTGTACTTGATGATGATACACTTAAGTGATATACATATTATTATTCATGTCGGTACTTTTTTTATGTTGTACTAATTTCTTTTATTCTTTGTCATGGCAGGTGTTGAAAGATCGTGGGCGCTGGTCGGGAGTGCGCCGAGGCCCCTTCTTCATCGGCGCATGGTGCGAGGTCTTCCATTCCACACGCACCTCTCCGCCAAGCGTTGCTGGACAGTATGGCGACACCGCCGGGCCCTTCTTCGTCGACCGCGGTGCCCAGCAGGGGACGAGGTAAGAAGAAGAGAGGATTTGGACCACAAGGTCGCGGGAGAGGAGGTAGGGTGACTCGTACGGCGCCTTCCTCGCCACCGCCCCCAGCTGTTTCACCCGAGCACGTGACTGCTAGGGTGGACTCGTCTGAGGAGGAGGCTGCATGGACTCCGGTCCACGAGCCTCTGGTCCATGAGTCTTCGGCCCACGAGCCTCGGGTCGACGGGCCTTCGGCCCACGAGACTTGGGCCCACGAGACCCCGGAGGAGCACACGTCTGGATGGGGTACCTGGTCGGGTCAGCCTGAGCATGGCGGGGAGCCGAGTGGCCATGCTGATGATGGCGGGGAGCCGACTGATGAGGAGGGGGAGGAGGGGGGCAACGTCTACCAGCGTGGTGCTACACGGGTCCCGTCCGTGCCGGTGACCCGCGAGCAGAGGTGGTTGATTTTCCTTGATGGGGAGAGGTACGTAAGTGCATTTAATATTTTTGTACCTTCTGCATTCACGTTCTTCAAATAACTAATGCGTTGGCCTTGTCATGCTGCAGGGGTTGGGACCACCATCATAGTGTCCGCCGGCCCAACTCCGTCCTTGGAGTTCTTTGCCGGCAAAACTTCCCGGGGTTTGTCACGTTGCCTGGTGAGGGTCGGCTTCCAGAGCTTGGATTGAGCTGGGAGCACTAGTGGCTGCCCTGGCCCCACCGGATGAGATTATCGACGGTGTTGTGTGCGACACGAGGGCAGACATGGTGATCAGAAAGATCTGGGTAATTTCTCCTTTACACATTTAAAAATCTTCAACTAGCTAGTTATTAATTGTACTAATCAATATTGTCTCATTTGATTGCAGACATTCTATAGGTGTGAGGAGGGATACGAGGAGGACGCGGCACATGTTATCGAGAACGTCTGCAAGCGCCTACTCCAGAACTTACGGCACGAGGCTCGGGTGCAGGCTGTGCGAGACTACTACGCCTTGCGTGGTATCAAGAAGACCAAGCCGGCATGCCGCGATAAGTTCCTGAGTAAGGAGCAGTACATGAAGGTAATTCTTAAGGCCTTCTCTACTTAAGTTCCTTCATTTAGTAATTCTTAGCCGTAGTGCTCAAGTTTCTATTTGCTAAATTAGGCGCCTCCGAGATGGTGTGCGGATCGGATGGATTGTTGGGAGGTGTTGGTCGATGAGTGGTGCTCAAAACAATGGCTAGCCCTCCACAATGAGGCCAAGTACAAACGTGCCCAAATGGAAGGTGTGCCACACCATCAAGGCAGCTCCAACTTATATCAGTTCGGGCGCAACTGGGTATGTGGTTTGCTTCATGATTCATGCAATTCATTCATCATGCTAGCTTGAGCCCTTTAATTACTAATTTTCATTGTTTCTCTCTTTCAGGCACGCTACAATAAGGCGGATAAGGTGCCAGAGGTGTACGACCTGTATGCCATGGCCCACACTGCCTCTTTCAAGAAAGTCAAGGCTTTCTCTCAGTCTGACCTCGATGATGCAAACAACTTCACCAACATCTCCTCCCACAACAAGCTCGTGAGATATAGAGATGAGGGGAAGGCGAGGAAAGGGGAGGACTTTAACCTGAGCCAAGGTCCCATTGATCCAGAGCTAGTGATGATATCTGGTGGGGGAGGTCCCATGGCTCCATAGCCATTGGAGATGGACTTATCCGTTGTCCTAGCACTCTCCCGGAGATCAAGGCGCGCCAGTCGAGCTCCGCTCCTGAGATAAGGCCTCGTGAACGGCTAGTGCAACTCGCCATCAAGGTTAGTGATACGTACTCAGTTATCTTTCTCCATTACATTGTGTGCGCTTCCATCAATGATTACAAATGGTCATGTGAGTGGTGTTGCAGGCTGCTATACAGAGTGAGAGAGATAGAACGGAGAAACTTCTGGCGGAGGCGGCGGAGAGGCAGCGGGAGTTGGAGGAGAGGACGACAAAGATGATGGAGGAGAGGGCACGGAATGACATGCAGGCAAGCGCCATGTACGAGCTCCTTGTGGTAAGTTTCTTCTGGAGATTAGCCAAAACATTCATGTAGTGTTTGTCTCATTACTAACTAGTATGACTGAGTCGTCAAAACCAAATGTGCAGTCTGTGTGCGAGAAGACAGGTCAGACCGCTCCGCCGATGCCAGTGATTGCTCCTAGGACCACGGTGAGTTTTATTTGAATGGACATTACTTGCTAGTCTTAACATTTGAGTGTCATCATGCTAACAAGACATTGGAAATGATCTTTGGTGCAGCGTAACTCCAGACAAGCATCGCACGATCCTTCTCCAGCTACCGACACGAGCCACCCCGCTCCTACACCTCCTGGATCTTGGTAAGTTTATCTAGTGTTTTGCTTAACACATTGATAAAGACCTAGACTTAGCTTTATTTCCTCCAATGCTTACCATAATGACCTAGACTTAGCTTCTTCTCCTCCAAAATGACTTAATAAGCTTACTGACCTCCAAAACCATCCATTTTACCAAAGTTAGCTCTAAAACGATCTGTACTTAGCTTACTTATGTCAAAAATTGCATAATTAGCTTAGTTAGCTCATAGACGATCCATTTTACCTAAGTTAGCTCTAAAATGACCCATTTTACTTAGGTTAGCTTATAAATGATCCAGTTCATCCAAGTTAGCTAAAAAATGACCCATTTTACCTAGATTAGCTCCTAAATGATCCATTTTACCTACGTTAGCTTTAAAATGACCCATTTCACCTAGGTTAACTCCAAAATGACCCATCGTTAGCTTTTTGAGCTAACTAGGTTATCTCATAAATGATCCATTTCAACTAATTTAGCTCATAAACGATCCATTTCACCAAGTTAGCTAAAAAACGATCCATTTCACCTAAATTAGCTCTTAAATGATCCATTTCACCTAAGTTAGCTCAAAAAGATCCATTTCAACTAAATTAGCTCATAAATGATCCATTTCACCTAAGTTAGCTCAAAAACGATCCATTTCAACGAAGTTAGCTCATAAATGATCCATTTCACCTAAGTTAGCTAAAAAACGATCCATTTCACCTTAGTTACCTCAAAAACGATCCATTTGACCTTAGTTAGCTCATAAACGACCCATTTCAACTAAGTTAGCTCAGAAATGATCCATTTCACCTTAGCTAGCTCATAAACGACCCATTTCAACTTAGTTAGCTCATATATGATCCATTTCACGTAAGTTAGCTCATAAATGACATACTCTTCTTGTTCTAATCTTCTTCTTGTTCTACTCTTCTTGTTCTAGTCTTCTTCTTGTTCTACTCTTCTTCTTGTTCTACTCTTCTTGTTCTAACTTTCTTATTTTTCATTTTGCAGATTTCCTTCACTTGACGAAAGCTTGCATAGATGGAGTGCTCCTTATCCCTTTCTCTGTTTCTTTTGTATCGTTGAACTATGCATGTATCGTTGGATGAAACTATTGTAATATATATGGTTGGATGCCTCTATGTTGAACTTGTTATGTATGATGGAACTATGCATGTAATATATATGGTTGGATGATGAAGTTATGTGTTGGATATCTTATATGTTTGCTCTGTAATGGCCTTTTGAAATATATCTATATATGTCTTATATATTTGTGATGAAAATTGTTGGATTTAATAAAAAACAGATAAAAGAGCCAATATGCAGGCTCTTTGCCGTCTGCCACCGACGGCAACGGGCTCTTTGCCGTCTGCCGCGGACGGCAAAGAAGACACATGGCATCCAGCTGTGCTTCCTGGGAGCTGACCCATTTGGTCAGTTTGCCTACAGTGGCAGACGGCAAAGACTTTGCCATCAGTGGCAGACGGCAAAGAACCTGCACTTTACCATCAGTGGCAGACGGCAAAGAACCTGCCATGTAGTGACGTGTAGATGACATCATACGGCGGACGGCAAAGACACTAGAAATTTTGCCGTCAGCGATGGACGGCAAAGGCCTGCCGTTAGCCACTTAACGGACTGACAGCGCAATTATTGCCGTCCGCCGCAGACGGCAAAGGGCCTTTGCCGTCAGCCGCCAGGAAGCAGACGGCAAAGTAGCTGTTTACCGTAGCCTACTTTGCCGGAGCCTTTTGCCGTCCGCGGTTGACGGCAAAGGCCTTTGCCGTCCGCCGTTCATGCCTTTGCCGTCCGCCGTGGCTGACGGCAAAATAGCAGATTCCTGTAGTGCTTGTTCGACGGGATCCTCCGGTACGGCGAATTCATTGTCGCCGAGGCTTGCCTCGCCTTCGGAGGGGGGCATGTGATTGTCATCCTCCTCCTCCCCGTCTGCCGCTCTCTTAGGAGAGCTGGCTCCTCCATCCTCGTACTCTAAATCTTGCTGGAGGGGTTTGTTGTTTTGTTCGGCACTATCCGAAGTGTTATTATCTCCTGTGCAGGTATCACCACTTTTGCTTTGGCGGGACTTAGAGCGGCGCCGCTGACGTCGGCGTTTGGGTTGCTTCTTGGAGGGATCATCCTCCGCTATCTCGTCGCCATTGCCTTCTTTGGGTGTATCCACCATGTATATGTTATATGACGAGGTGGCTTTCCAATGCCCTATAGGTGCTGGTTCATGTTCGTCTTCGACATCGTCGTCCATACCGTCGATGTCTTCAGAGTCAAAGTCAAGCATGTCGGTTAAATCATCGACAGTGGCTACGAAGTGGGTGGTGGGTGGGCGTCGAATTTCTTCGTCGTCCGCATCCCAATCCTGTTGGCCATAATCCGGCCAGGGCTCTCCTGACAAAGAGAGAGACCTTAGTGAATTCAGAATATCGCCGAAGGGCGAGTGCTGAAAGATATCTGCGGCGGTGAATTCCATGATTGGCGCCCAATCCAATTCGATTGGCAGGGGTGCGGATGGTTCGGAGTCCGGAAAAGAGTCTGGCACCTTGGAGTCACGGGCTGCGCAGAGGGTTAGGCTGGTGCTCGGCTTGGTCGCCGTTGAGACTGCGGCCCCTAAGGCGGTGTCTAACCACCCGTCCTCGACTGGCGCAGTTGGCTCCGAGCTAAGGGTCGGAGCTGATGCGGGTGCAGCCTCTGGGGTACTGTTCGGCGGCAGAGCTAGGTCACACCCATCGAGACAGTGCGGCGCGCCCGGCTGTGGCTCGAATCCATCGAAGATCAAAGTCTCGCGGATGTCCGCGTGTAGTTCAAACTTCAAATCTGACCTGATGGGCCAGGCGTAGCTTCAATCTGCTCCAGATGGCCAAGCGAATTAGCCCGCAGTGCAAAGCCGCCGAATACGAAGATCTATCTGGGGAGAAAAGTTCTTCACCCTGGACCGCATCGCCATTCGATGATAGTAGGAGCATCAAGCCTAACGGGGCAACGGACACAGAGAACTTCAATGAAAGCACCAATGTCGTGTCAACTGGCGGATCTCGAGTAGGGGGTCCCCGAACTTGTGCGTCTTAGGCCGATGGTAACAAGGAGGCAGGGGACACGATGTTTTACCCAGGTTCGGGCCCTCTTGATGGAGGTAAAACCCTATGTCCTGCTTGATTGATATTGATGATATGGGTAGTACAAGAGTAGATCTACCATGAGATCAGAGAGGCTAAACCCTAGAAGCTAGCCTATGGTATGATTGTATGTTCTGGTTGTTGTCCTACGGACTAAAACCCTTCGGTTTATATAGACACCGGAGAGGGTTGGGGTTACACAAGGTGGGTTACAAAGGAGGAGATATCCATATCCGTATTTCCTAGCTTGCCTTCCACGCCAAGTAGAGTCCCATCCGGACACGAGACGAAGTCTTCAATCTTGTATCTTCATAGTCTAACAGTCCGGCCAATGGAGATAGTCCGGCTGTCCGGAGACCCCCTAATCCAGGACTCCCTCAGTGTCCCTTTTAGTCGACGCAGTAGTTAACTTAGTTCGGGAGGGTGTGAGTGGCATGGATCTGTTGGAGGTGTTCCTCAGTCAACGTATCCAGCCTCTCCAAGCCTGTGATCAGCCAATGTGGTTGTACTCGGGCCATGAAGACACCGCTCGGGTCCACCCAGAGGAGGTTGTCGAGGAGACGGTGGCTCAGTGGATGCGGAGCATTACTGGGAACAAGGATAACCCCAGGGGGTCCAGAAGGGCTCTGCCATTCAACGCCGACAACGAGCTGGAAGAGATCAGGCTCTAGTTTCCGAGTGTTTTCTTCTTTCAGTCTGCAATTATTCTTGAATCCGACTGATACTTGTAGCTTATGTCTTACAGATTTATACCAAGATGTATTCGATGCCCAATGGGGAGCAACTCCAAGAGGGAGCCGAGAGTGATGCTGACAGTGCCGATTGGTAGTACGCAGATGATAGTGAGGAGGATGATGAGGACTCGAGCAGCAGTGAGGAGGTTGACTCGCCACCCTGCTCAGATCGTCATTCCAAACAGTCGTAGGATCCTGCGGGCGGGCGTGGCAAAACAGCTCCGCCAAGTACGAAAGTTCCGAAGCGCACTCGGACCTCGACTCTAGAGCCGTCGAAGAAGGCCGTGAAGCAGCCCAAGGTTGTCCCACCGAAGCCCCGGAAGGCCTTGCCCAAGATCAAGGTGGTTGTTCTCGTTGCCTCTGCGTAAGTTTTTGTTTCTTCTCTTTGTCTTCTGTGTTGTCGTCGACTCATGCGCTTGCTTGACCGAGTGAATTCTAGAGCTTTTAGTGCCACGAATTCTGCAACATCCATGGAGGTCGATGGGGAGCGTGGTGATGCGGAGACTACAGACACGGCTACCTCTCGGGTGGGTATGATACCATAATTACATTCATGTCCTATCAATTGCTTCTCTAGTCGATTAAATTTTTACTGTCGAGTGTTTGCAGCACCAACAAATGTTATCCATCTTCCTGATGATGATGATGAGGACATGCCCCGAAAGAACACCGGGAGGGGAGGCAGAACTTTGAGCAAGACGACTTCTCGCTCAGCATCAGAACTTGTGGTCCAACGACTTGTTGATCCAGTACGGACTTCAGTCTCTTCTGCTGACCCTCTGCCTACTGGCCAACCCTCAGCGTCGACTGCTCAGGTGCCTGCCCCGATCGCGCAAGTTCAAGTTTCAGCTCCACCGACCATGTCATCAGTTCCATCGTCTCCTTTATTTGTTACTCATCATGTCCCGGAAGACCAAGTAGGAGCTGCCAAGGAGGCCATGATCCAAGCAGGTCTAATGATGGACCGACTGAAAGTGGTGTGTGACACCAGCAAGGCCGCCTATGATGCCAGCTCTTCCCTCCAAGCCAATGTCCGAGTAAGTGAGATTATAAGTTTATTTTCGATTGGTTTCCAGCTTGAACTCTGCTCTGTTAGAATATGCTACCTGAAAATTGTTGCTTTATTATTCGTAAGATGTTATTCTGTTTCTGCATATGTACACCCAGTGGGTGTGAGTCATGTAGCTGTTTGCAAATCTTTTCACTCAAATTAGACAGGTCATGTCGAGTGAATTATTGGTCCAGTGGGGGCACGCTGAGTGCACCTACTGGGTGTAGTCCCTGAGACCGTTGTTGACTGCTAGAATTCAACGGTGGTCTTAAAACTTTCTTTTCTCTCTTTTTTATACTCCTTCCACTCGTGGTGGGCAGACCATGTCGAGTGGGAGATCGAACCATTGGGGGCACGCCCAGTGCACCCACTAGGTGTAGTCCCCAAGACTGTTGTTGAATGTTCGATTCGGAAGTAGTCTTAGAAATATTTTTTACTACTTGCATTTTATAACTCGGAAGTGACTGGTCTTTGTTTCTGTCGACTGACATATCTTGTTGTTGATTGCAGAAATATTATGAGCTTGAAACCAAATTTGTTGATTTGGAGAAGAAGCAGATTGATCTCAACCTCGATCTGGAGTTAACCAAGAAGAACTCGAAGAAAGCCCAGGATGAAGAAGCTGTCATGGGAGGTAACAATTTGTCGACTGTTCGCCTTGTGATCTTTTTTCCTTTTCATCCTTTGAACCGAGTGGCTCCACTCGAACAGATGTGCGTAATGAAAACCATCAACTCCAAGATCGTCTGAAGAATGTTATTTCTTTAGACAAAATGAAGCAGGCTCTGGAGTAGAAGGACCTTGACCTTGCAGCGGCGCAGAAGACAGTGCGGGAGAAGACTGAACTTGCTGACAAGAAGCTGGCTTCAGTCGGAAAGTTGGAAGAAGAGAACACCAAGTTGAAAACTAATGTTGATGAAGTGAAGAAAGAAGTCGCACAGGTGAAGGAGGAGAAGGTGTCCTTGGCTGACAAAGTTGATGTTCTCACTCGGAAGAGAGATGAACTGGAAACTTATCTGGGAGGTCTTGCCAAGAAGATGTTCCTCATGCTTGAAGGTATTTCTCTTTATCCGACTAATTACAAGAAACTTCTTCTCCATGGAACTGCCAATCCATTACTTTTCTATGCATGCAGAATTCTGTCAAAACTTTGAGGAAGAAACTGGGTGGATCGAAACATGTATGGATTCTATCAACTCCCCCGTCAAGGACGAAGCTGCGATGAACATGTTGCGACTGGAATCTCGCCTTGCTAGTGTCTTGGATTACATCGCTCGACTGAAGGTCGCGCTGTCCCGGATTGACAAGGAGTTATGGCCAGAGGATGTGTTTCTAAACGATCTCGAGTCACTGATGACTCGACTCAACAGCACCCCATTGCGAGTGCAGGCATGGAAGAAGTCAGCTGCCCGCTGCGGTGCTGACGTGGCTTTATCACTCATCCGCGTACATTGCAAGGAAGTCAAAGAAGAGCAGCTAGCGGCTATTAAGGTTGCCAACACTAAGAAGCTTCAATTCCAATCCTTCAGGGAGACCTTCATCGACGCATCCACTCGCATCGCAGATGGCATCTACTTGGACAGTTTCGTCGAGCCAGCAAGTCCCTCCTGTCGAATGAAAAACTTGATAACTTGATTTTATTTGCCTCTGAATGCCGAGTGATCCTGTAATTGTTAAACTCTTTCGGGCTTGGTGCTCGAGTACTTCTGCTGGTGATTCTGAACCTTGTTGGATTTATCCAAACTTGGTTGCTTCTTTTGAATGCAGTTGTTTTGTCTTTATTATCTTCGGATTTCTTGACTTGGGCGAATTTAGAGTCGCAGTTGAATCTCCGAGTGAGAGGATCGCTCTTCACGCAAAATAGACGTTGTACTTGTGGTGCAGTTCAGAGTGCAACCATACGTTGTACCTGTGCTACAGTTCAAAGTGCAACCATAAGTTGTACTTGTGGCGCAGCTCAGAGTGCGACTAGACGTTGTACTTGTGGCGGAACTCAGGGTCAACCATACGTTGTACTTGTGGCACAACTCAGAGTGCAACCAGACGTTGTACTTGTGGCGCAGATCGGGGTGCAACCAAACATTGTACTTGTGGCGCATCTCAGAGTGCGTGGCCGAGCCTCCGAGTGAGTGGGTTGCTCTTCACTCGTAGTATGTTTTGTAACAGGCGAGTGCGGGATCGCAACTAAGCCCCTGAGTGAGGGGGTTGCTGCCGGTGTCAAAACCGGCAGATCTCGGGTAGGGGGTCCCGAACTGTGCGTCTAGGCCGGATGGTAACAGGAGGCAAGGGACACGAAGTTTTACCCAGGTTCGGGCCCTCTCAATGGAGGTAAAACCCTACGTCCTGCTTGGTTAATATTGATGATATGGGTAGTACAAGAGTAGATCTACCACGAGATCGGATAAGGCTAAACCCTAGAAGCTAGCCTATGGTATGATTGTTGTTGTGTATGTTGTCCTACGGACTAAAACCCTCCGGTTTATATAGACACCGGAGAGGGTTAGGGTTACACAAGTCGGTTACAATGGTAGGAGATCTGCATATCCGTATCGCCAAGCTTGCCTTCCACGCCAAGGAAAGTCCCTTTCGCACACGGGACGAAGTCTTCAATCTTGTATCTTCATAGTCCAGGAATCCGGCTGAAGGTATAGTCCGGCCATCCGGACACCCCCTAATCCAGGACTCCCTCAGTAGCCCCTGAACCAGGCTTCAATGACATTGAGTCCGGCGCGAAGATTGTCTTCGGCATTGCAAGCCGGGTTCCTCCTCCAAGTACTTCATAGAAGATTTTGAACACAGAGATAGTGTCCGGCTCTGCAAAATAAGTTTCCACATATTGCCATAGAGAGAATAACATTTACACAAATCTAATCTGCTGACGTATTCCGTAGTGTGACACACCACGACCAAGCCTTTATCCGAGTCGTTTCATTATCCCACCTTAGCGCGTCATGCGAGGCGGTTTCCTTGGCACGTCTTGTTAAAGCAGAGATCGTGTCCCCTTATTCCAGGATTCTCATCAATACGGGCGTGGGTAACCCAACCGCTTCTAGGACTCCTAGATTATAGGCAAGTCCAAACGGAGACGGAGAGGACGCTTGATATTCACCCTCTTTATAAAGGGACAAGGCTTTTATTTTTCCCTCCCGTGCTCAATCGAATCCTTCCCCCACCTCAAGCTCAAGCGCCCAAAGTTCAGGTCAGGTGCTCCGAACCTTCAGTCATGTCCGGATCTAGCCTTCAAGGCAGATGGGTGCCTTCCTCCGTCACGGAAGAAGACATCAAAAAGTTGAGGGAGGCCAGATATCTGACCGCCGAGATTTTGCATCGGCTGCCTCCCCGAGGGCAGGCCGTCCCCACCCCCGTACCCAACGAGAACGTCGTGTTCGTCTCCCACTTCCTCCGAGGTCCAGGCCTTGCTCTGGATCCTTTCGTCAGGGGTTTGATGTTTTACTACGGGCTAGACTTTCATGATCTAGCTCCGGACTCCTTTCTTCATATCACGACATTTATCATCATGTGCGAGGCCTTCCTCCGGGTTACCCCTCACTTTGGCCTATGGCTCAAGACCTTTGAAGTGAAGCCGAAGATGATCGAGGGGCAACATGCAGTGTGTGGAGGTGCCTCAATACGCAAGATGACGGGAGCTCCGTGGCCCAAAGGTTCCATCCCAGAGGTGTCTGAATTGTGGCAACAAGAGTGGTTCTACATCATGGCTCCTAGAAGTGCCAAGTGGGTGGCCCCCCTGTTTTCCGCGCAGGCCCTCCACCACAGCTGATGTCATGGATCAGCAGAGGTCTGAGCTGGGGTCCAGCCAAGGACGTGCCTATACTGCAAAGCCGCATTCGAGATCTCTTCAATGGAGATTTCAGTTTGGTTGCGATAATACAGGTTATGCTGGTTCGTCAAGTCCAGCCTTGCAAACGCCGGCCACTTCGCCTGTGGGAGTTCAATCCCGAGGGACCGCGTGCCATTAAAAATTTTCTCGGCCTGACGCACGAGGAGATGTACAAGTCATTCTTCGGACCTCAGGTGGAGTGTCCGGAAATCACCAAGGACGTGGGCCTGAGTAGTAACCGCGCCGCCGAACAGGTAAGGCATCTTCCAGCCAAACATACTATCTCTCCTTTGTTACGAAGTTATTTCTGAGAGTTCGCTTTTTGACCAGGACTGGCTAACAAAGGCGAAGTTGATTCGGTGTTCGGCCCCCCTCTCTGAGGGTTTGGAAAATCCGGTATTGAAAAAGATGCTCTAGACCGCACCTTGCCCGGAGCCGTTGAAGGAAGATACTATGGAGGATAATGCGGGCGGACGCGGGCCCCCAACGCTGCCCATTCTAGCCGAGGGAGCGAGCGTCTCCATGAAGGAAGACGATCAGAAGAGGAAAAGGACTGCGTCCGGGGATTTGGAAGCCGGAGCTTCCAAACAAGATAAGAAGTCTCCCACAGAGGGTCCTACCTTGGGGGGCGCTGTTGCCGCACAAAGTCCGCGGGGGGTCAATTCTCCCGCGAGTCGTAAGTGACCCGAAATACTTTAATAGTATAGATATGCCATCTTTTTCTTCTGAGAAAATAACCACCGCATATATTTTTGCAGTTCGGGCCTTAGCCCCTCTCAAATGAGCTCGTCTTAGGGGGGTCTTCTTCCAGAGATGATGGAGAGCGAAACGCCTCCTCTGGACTCCTCCGCTCCAGAAGCGGGCGACCCTGAAGTGTCGTCGTGGAGGGCCTCTCCGAGTCCAGTGAGACCGGAAGATAATCCCATTGACCCCCGAAGCTCCCAGTGTCCGGCTCCCGAAGAGAGCAGACAAAAGAGTCCGGCACCGTATAGTCTGTGATCGGATGTTCTGAGGGAGTTAGTGGGGCGAGCAGCCATCTCAGATGAACACCGTGTGATGATGAATACGGTGATGGAGAGAATATCGTCCACCGAAAGCGGATTGCATGAAGCTTTTATGAGTCTACTGACAGGCTTTGAGGTACGTAAAAGAATGTATGATAGTCCTGCACATGCTAGGTGTGCCCTATGTAGATAGTAGCCCCTGACACTCTGGTTGTCGTCGGAAACGACGGCGAACAAAGGATCATATTCCCAGGTAATAACCATACTGCCTTTATGTGCAGGTGATAGAAGCTCCGGTGGCTAGCCGGACTAGTGAATTTGCCCATTTAGAACGGCAGTTGAATGCGGCAGACGCCGACATCAAGCTTGTTAACAAAAGGCTTGATGAGGCACAGGGTAAGTATCATTATCTGGTCAAGGCCACATAGAAAGAGCAGCATGATGCCAGTATCTTTAATATGTTGTGACTGCAGATGGAGCTGCCTCTGTTGAAGCCTTGCGGGCAGAACTTGCCCGAGCCAAGGAACAAGCGAGGTTGGGTAATGTGGTTGCTTTGAAGGCGGCCGAAGAGTTGCAAGCCGAGAAGGCCGCACATGGCGAGAGCCGAGACAAGATGGCCAAGATGGCCATAGAATTAAAAGCCGCCGCCGACCGTTGCCGGGTTCTGCAAAAGGAAAACCAAGCGAAGGCATCGGACCTTGAGAAGGCTGCTGCGACGAAAAAGGACCTCCGCTCTGCTATGAGGGCAAAGAAGGAGGAGCTGCGGGAAGCCGGGGATATTGTAGCTGGGAAATCCTTTATGTTGCGGAGGAAGTTCGGAGATCCACGGTATGCCCCTCTGGATCGGCTGTGGAGTTTGGAGGATGTATATATGGATTTGGCGGCGAGCGCTGCCGACGCGGCCAAGTATTTCCAGGGTCAGACGGACCGTGAAGTAGACCAGTTGTTTTGGAGACAATTCCATTCTCCCGAGCGTCCGCTTTCATTGACTGACCAATTAGCCGAATGGGCCGAACTAAATAGGTTGTCCGGACTTTCCATGAGGTCTGTTGTGGACCAGCTATGGCCGGAAAGGTCAAAACCGAACAGCTATTTCAGCTTGGTGCAGCAGTTCCTTGACGTGGTGCCGCGCATTAATGCGATGAAGAGGTCGGCAAGCATAGAAGGCGCACGGATGGCCTTTGCCCATGTTAAAGCATACTGGGCGGAGATGGATGCTACCACTGTTGCAGCGCGGGATTCGGCCATAGGTCGAAGGGCTGCTGAGCACTACTTTGAAGAAGTTCTTGAGGGTGCTCGTTTGATAGAGACCCAGTGCTCAAAAAATATTATGCTTGAGTGATATGTAATCTCATTGTAAGTGAAATGCTTTTATAAATTTTTATAAGGCTATTTTTATACTTTGCCTGAAAGTAATATGATGCCTCCTGGGCGGCCGTTTATGTATACACGTGTATAACCTGAAAGATTGCAGCCGTCGGCTTCAACCCTCACGCATGTAATGCGGAGGTGCTCGCAAAAACATGCATTCACACTTAACCCAACGTCTTGGTCCTATTAAGGAGGTGATAGCGGAGCGAGTGAGGCAACCGGACTATAATGCTTTAGCACTTTCACTTAGCCATAGGAGTTTGACAGTGGGGCTACTAGATAGCCCCTGGTGGCTCCGCACTCTCCCGATCTCGGGGTGCGTACATGCCTGGCCGGAAAACGGCCCTTCGTTAAGGCGGAGGAATTCTAACATTCCCACAGGTCATTGAGTGGTTGACCAGTCTCACGCTATATCATGATAGTCAGTTTTCGGCTTTCTCTATTGAGGTGCTCGTCCGAATGAACCAGGGCACAATCGCAGTAGTTCTCCTGGTGCTACCTTAGCCGGTAAAGCGGAACATAAGGCACCAAAACATAGGAGCCGGGCAAACCCAACATTTGACCAAAGACAATGATTCGGAGCTGATGCATATAGGGCCAAACTTGCGACGCTGAACACTCCCTAAGGTGTTCGGTCTTTGTGGTATAAACCGGGCCTAAATAATGGCCTTTGTAAGAAGCCCCTTGTGTCCAGGTACGTGCATTGTTCTGGCGTGGCCACATGCCAAGTCGTCAGCATCCTTCTCAACGGTGGATATGTATCAACAAGAGACAGTAAAAAAGGTTTACGCAGGGTCTTAATCTAAAAAGAATCCTTGGAGCGGGTCCCTGCTGCACGTCTGCGCCTGTGTCTTCGTTGTGCCGTATCCTGGACGGGTGTAGCACGATGATCGTCTGTAAAAGAGAGGAATTTAGGTGAAAAAGTTGTCGTGCAAAAGGATAGTTTGTTAAAGAAACCATGTATAATTTAAGATGAGAAGAAATTGCCACTTCTCTGCACGTGTTGAGCCCCTTGTATTGACGAATAGGGGTGTGACCGTTTATTCGGTATAAGTAGCGGCGCCGGACTCGATTAGTTGTGTCTGAGGTCTTGACGACCTATTGGACGCTTTCTGGTTCGGGCGCCTTTAGAGTGCGGCTGCCAAGGCAGCCTCACTCTCTTCGGCGCGCAGAGATCGGTTGATATTTCTGTGCACTGTAATGATGCCATGTGGACCGGGCATCTTGAGTGTGAGGGAGGCGTAGTGTGGTATTGCATTAAAGCGAGCGAAAGCTTCGCGTCCGAGCAGTGCTTGATAGCCACTTTGAAATGGAGCGATGTGGAAAGTTAAATGCTCGCGACGGAAGTTATCAGGGGAGCCGAATATAACTTGTAGTAGGAGGGAGGCCATACAACGAGCCCCTGGGCCTGGCGTTACTCCTTTAAAGGTAGTATTGCTATGGCAAATTTGTGTTGGGTCTAACCCCATCCCGCGGATTGTATCCTAATATATTAGGTTTAGGCTACTGCCGCCGTCCATCAAGACTCGTGTGAAGTGATACCCGCCAATTACTGGGTCTAATACCAGGGCAGCCCATCCTGCGTGTCGGATACTTGCTGAGTAATCCCGATGGTCGAAAGTGATCGGTTGAGACGACCAGTGGCAGGACTTCACGGTGACATGCACTTGGGTATATTTTCCTAGGGGTGCCGCGTTGTTTTTTCCCTTGATCACGTGTAACACGTTTACTATTTTGACTTCTGGTGGAAATTTCTTTTGTTCCCCCGTGTCTTGCTTGGGGGGCTCGTCCTCGTCTTCACTTGGTGTATCCTCCCCCTTGTGTACGGCGTTGAGCTTGCCGGACTGCTTGAAGACCCAACATTCTCTGTGGGTATGATTAACAGGTTTACCAGGGGTACTATGGATCTGACATACTTGGTCCAGAATTTTGTTGAGGCTGGACAGTTCATCCCTGGTGCTTTTAGGGGGCGGCTTTTGACCTGGCCGAGAGCTTTTGAATCCGGCATTTACTGCCGTGCCCTTCTTGCCGTCTTCTTTATTCCGGCGTTTTTTATTGCTATTGCGCCGTGATTTCCCGTTTCCATCTCTAACTTTGGATGTACTGGGGTCGCTGGTGCTGCATCTGGCTAGCCAGCTGTCCTCACCCGCGCAAAAGCGGGTCATGAGGTTTGTTAATGCGGTCATCGTTCTCGGCTTATTTTGGCCGAGGTGTCTGGCGAGCCATTCGTCACGGACGCTATGCTTGAAAGCTGCCAAGGCTTCGGCGTCCGGACAGTCGACAATCTGGTTCTTTTTAGTAAGAAACCTGTTCCAAAGCTTTCGGGCTGACTCTCCGGGCTGTTGAGTTATATGACTCAAATCGTCCGCATCCGGAGGTCGGACATAAGTCCCTTGAAAATTTGCCCGAAAGGCGTCTTTGAGCTCTTCCCAACTTCCAATGGAGCTTTCGGGGAGGCCTTTGAGCCAGTGACAAGCTGGCCCTTTGAGCTTGAGGGGCAAGTACTTGATGGCGTGGAGATCATCTCCTCGAGCCATATGGATGTGAAGGATGTAGTCCTCAATCCAGACCCCAGGGTCTGTTGTTCTGTCATATGCCTCTATGTTTACGGGCTTGAATCCCTCTGGAAATTCATGGACCAGCACCTCATCGGTGAAACATAGGGGGTGTGCGGCACCCCTGTACCTGGGTGTACCGCATTGTTTGGATGTTTGTTGTGTTGCATTGTATGCTGGGGTGCGCTTGTGTGGTCCATAGATGGATCTTGTTGCACCATCCTTTGGGTGCGAGCCCTTGCATGGGTCGGGTATTGTATTGTGAGCGGTGTTGTATGCCGCTCTGTGTTGGTAGAGGGGTCGTCTATCCGACCAGGTGGCTGCTTTGATATTTGGTTGTGGGGGTTCTGAGGCCTCCTCGTCGAATTCGGGTAGCAGCTTCCGCTTTGGGTAGCTCTTGGAGGGGCGATTGTCGTCGTACCTTGCTGCAGTGTTGAGTATTTTACTCCATCTGATTTGGAGTGTGTCTTGCGCGGCCTTGAGCCTTTGCTTCTGCTTTTTCAGACTCCTCGTGGTGGCAACAAGCCTTTTACGGGCAGTCTACTGCTCCGGGTGTCTGTCCGGTGTTATGTCGTCCGGACCATTATCCTTGATAGGATTTGTTTGTTCGGTTTGATTATCCGGATTGCCGTTGTCCGGCAGTGGTTAGCCCTGCTCCAGCGCTGGGTCTGTGTGATCGCTATTTCTGTCGAGGCGGGATTTGGGGCGGCGCTTGCGTCGCCGCTTTGATTGCTTTTCGAGGGAACAAGCCTTCAGTGCGTCCTTCCGCTCCTCGTCGTCATCTTTTGGTGCGTCCACCATGTATACGTCATATGACAAGGTGGTGTTCCAGGGCCCAATAGGCGCTGGTTCTTCATCGTCTCCTTCATCGGCGTCCATACCGTTGATGTCTTCGGAGTCGAATCGAGCATGTCGGTTAAATCGTCGACAGTGGCTACAAAGTGGGTGGTGGGTGGGCTTTGAATTTCTTCATCGTCCGAATCCCAACCTTGCTGACCGTAGTCCGGCTAGGGCTCTCCTGGTAAAGAGAGAGATTTCAGTGTCTTCAGAATATTGCCGAAAGGCGAGTGCTGAAAGATGTCCTCGGCAGTAAACTCCATAATCGGCGCCCAATCGGATTCGATCGGCAGGGGCGCGGAGGGTTCGGAGTCTGGAGAGGAGTCCGGCTCCTTGGAGTCACGAGTCTCGCAGAGTGTGGGGCTGGTGTTTGGCTCGATCGCCATTGGGATCGCAGCCCCCGAGGCGGCTTCCAACCACCCATCCTCGATCGGCGCAGTTGGCTCCGAATTAAGGGTCGAAGCCGATGCGGGTGCGGCCTCCAGGGCACTGTTCGGCGGTAGATCTAGATCATGCTCGTCGTGACAGTGCGGCGCGCTCGGCAGTGGCTCGAATCCGTCGAAGATCAAGTCCCCGCGGATGTCAGCCGTGTAGTTTAAACTTCCAAATCTGACCTGACGGCCAGGGGCGTAGCTTTCGATCTGCTCCAGATGGCCAAGTGAATTGGCCCGCAGTGCGCAGCCGCCGAAGACGAAGATCTGTCCGGGGAGGAAGGTCTCACCCTGGACTACATCGCTATTGATGATCGTAGAAGCCATCGAGCCTGACGGCGACGACACAGAGGAACTCTCAATGAAAGCACCAATGTCGGTGTCAAAACCGGCGGATCTCCGGTAGGGGGTCCCGAACTGTGCGTCTAGGCCGGATGGTAACAGGAGACAAGGGACACGAAGTTTTACCCAGGTTCGAGCCCTCTTGATGGAGGTAAAACCCTACGTCCTGCTTGATTAATATTGATGATATGGGTAGTACAAGAGTAGATCTACCATGAGATCGGAGAGGCTAAACCCTAGAAGCTAGCCTATGGTATGATTGTTGTTGTGTATGTTGTCCTACGGACTAAAACCCTCTGGTTTATATAGACACCGGAGAGGGTTAGGGTTACACAAAGTCTGTTACAATGGTAGGAGATCTGCATATCCGTATCGCCAAGCTTGCCTTCCACGCCAAGCAAAGTCCCTTCTGGACACGGGATGAAGTCTTCAATCTTGTATCTTCATAGTCCAGGAGTCCGTCTGAAGGTATAGTACGGCCATCCGGACACCCCCTAATCCAGGACTCCCTCAGTTTCTCTTCACTTGGAGTATGTTTTGAAACTTAGGCGAATATGGGATCGCAGCTAAGCCCCCTCGAGAGAGGGTTGCTCTTCACTCAGAGTATTTTTTGAAACTTAGGAGAATCAGGGTCGCTGCCCCGAGTGAGAGGGTTGCTCTTCACTCGGAGTGTTTTTTGAAACTTAGGCAAGTACGGGATCATAGCTAAGCCTCCGAGTGAGAGGGTTGTTGTCGGTGTCAAAACCGGCGGATCTCAGGTAGGGGGTCCCGAACTGTGTGTTTAGGCCGGATGGTAACAGGAGGCAAGGGACACAAAGTTTTACCCAGGTTTGGGCCCTCTCGATGCAGGTAAAACCCTACGTCCTGCTTGATTAATATTGATGATATGGGTAGTACAAGAGTAGATCTACCACGAGATCGAAGAGGCTAAACCCTAGAAGCTAGCCTATGATATGATTGTTGATGTGTACGTTGTCCTATGGACTAAAACCCTCCGATTTATATAGACACCGGATAGGGTTAGGGTTACATAGAGTCGGTTACAATGGTAGGAGATCTACATATCCGTATCGCCAAGCTTGCCTTCCACGCCAAGGAAAGTCCCTTCCGGACACGGGACGGAGTCTTAAATATTGTATCTTCATAGCCCAGGAGTCCGGCTGAAGGTATAGTCCGGCTATCCGAACACCCCCTAACCCAGGACTCCCTCAGTAGACCCTGAACCAGGCTTCAATGACGACGAGTCTGGCGCACAGATTGTCTTCGGCATTGCAAGGCGGGTTCCTCCTCCAAGTACTTCATAGAAGATTTTGAACACAAAGATAGTGTCCGGCTTTGCAAAATAAGTTTCCACATATTGCCATAGAGAGAATAATATTTACACAAATCTAATCTGCTGACGTATTCCGTAGCGTGACACACCACGACCAAGCCTTTATCCGTGTCATTTCATTATCCCACCTCAGCACGTCATGCGAGGCGGTTTCCTTGGCACGTCTTGTTAAAGCAGAGATCATGTCCCCTTATCCCGGGATTCTCATCAATACGGGTGTGGGTAACCCAACCGGGCCATTGATTACGACGCTTGGAGATAAGCGAGTTTTACAAGGCTGGTGGGGACATGTAGTTGCGTCCACCCATATAAGGGGATAAGGATCCACCTTTTCACCTACGCCTTCTTCCCCCTTCGCCTACCCATTCTTGCGCACTCGAGCTCCAGCGCCCAAGTCTGCACTCCCCACCTCAACCTTCTCCAGCCATGTCCGGAGCGGGAGGCAAGTGGATGGTCTCCTCCATCACGGAGGGACATATCAAAAAGCTGAGGAAGGCCGGATACCTGTCTAACGACATCGCGTACCGGCTCCCCGAAAAGGGGCAGCTCATCCCCACCCCTAGGCCCCATGAGAGGGTGGTGTTCCTCCCACATTTCCTCCGCGGACTGAGCTTCCCTCTCCACCCATTTGTCCGGGGGCTCATGTTCTACTACGGCCTGGATTTCCACGATCTGGCCCTGAACTTCGTCCTCAACATCTCGGCGTTTATCGTCGTGTGCGAGGCCTTCCTCCGCATCCGCCCCCATTTTGGCCTATGGCTCAAGACTTTCAACGTCAAGCCGAAGGTGGCGCGCGGCAACCAGGCAGAGTGCGGAGGCGCCATGGTGGGCAAGATGGCCAACGTCCTATGGCTCGAGGGCTCCTTTGTGGAGACCCTGAAGGGGTGGCAATCGGGGTGGTTTTACATCACCGAGCCGCGCGACGCCGAATGGGTCGCAGCCCCCGAGTTTCGATCCAGACCCCCCACACGGCTCACCTCCTGGAAGGAGACGGGTCTGTCTTGGCGTAAAAAAGGAGAGCTGACCGGACTCCAAACATGCCTCCAAACCCTGGCGGACAAGAAGCTCAAACTTGTCAACGTAGTCCAGGTTATACTCATCCGCCTGATCCTCCCGTGTCAACAACGGGCTTTCAACCTGTGGGAGTTCGACCCGGCGCGGCACCAAAATCTGAGTAGGCTCTTCGACACGACGTATGAAGATGCCTAGAAGGTGCTTTTCAAAGGCACCGAGGCTCCCGCGTCCTCTACCGAGGATCACGGATTCAGTGCGCAACGTCACGCTCTCGCGGTAAGCTGTTTTTTTTCTTTTACAGGGTATCAGTTTTTCATAGTTTGACTCCATGCGGGATCTAAGCTCCCTTACCTTTGACAGGATTGGCAGGTGATGTCCGGACAGATCAACTGTCCGGCTCCCTTGCCTGAAGGCCCAGCGGACGCTCGCTTGGCGAAGCTGCTAGTTCCTGCACCCTATGTGGTGCTGGAGAAGAAGGCCGGGAAAAAGGCCGCGGGGACTCGAAAGAGTGCCCGGCGCCAGGAGGTGTCGGATCCATCATCCGATGGTTCCGAGGCGCATTCCTCCCGTGAAGACGAGGAGGAAGAAGAGGAGAACTCTCCCCCTCCAGCGGGAGGAGAGAAGAAAAGGAAGGCCGCCCTCTCTGGGGAGGCCGAAGGGTCCAAGAAGGGGAAAACCCTTCCTCCGGACTACTCCATCGACGCCGACGGCGGAGAGGAGTGGCAGCCCAGGGCCAAGCCCCTGGCAAAATCGTAAGTATCCGGATACCAGAGTAATTCATAGTATTCGTTTATTGCACAGCTTTCCCTTACGTCGAATATGTTTATGCAGCCCACCCAAAGACCGGCTCGACGCGTCATCGAGCGGCTCACTGGACTCGTCAGATGTGAACTCGCTTCTGACGGCTTCCTCCCCCCGCCCTACGGACAACACCGAAGTGTTGTCCCAACAGGTTCCAAGCCAGGAGGAGGTGGTCCTGGAGGCATCGCAAGGCGACCTCCCGGACTCCAGGAGGAAAGGGGATGAAACCCCTCAGGGCTCCAAGTCCGGCTCTAGGCCGGACACCGCTCCGGAACCTTCAAAGGTTCCAGAGTCTGGCGGGGGACCTCCTTCCAAGAGGAGCAAGTCCACCATGCCGGCGGCCCCCGTCCAACCGGAGGCGCCGGACAATATGTTGGAGGCGCTCCAAGGCGCCTCCATCGACGAGGAGCACCGCACTATTATGAGTGCGGTGGTCCAGAAGGTTCAGTCCGCCAAGAGCGGACTGGCTGAAGCTTGTACTAGCCTTTTGACAGGATTTGAGGTAAGTAAAGAATGTGTAAATAATAGTACCGCATAGACAGTAGCCCCTGATGCTCTGTTTGGCATTCGGGAAGAAAAGCCGAATAGAGGATCAAATAGAATTCGCAGGAGTCTAACAAAAATGAGTCAATATGCATATGCAGGCTTCCCTGCTTGTGTCCGCCACACTGACTGCGGAAGTGGACACGCTAAAACAGAACCTTGAGCGGTCCGAGCAAGAGCTCGGGCGTGCCAAGAAGCAGCTCGAGGACAATGAAGGTAAGAAATACCTTGTTTTTAAATATATATAAAAAGGTGCAATTGCAAAGAATGACAGGATTATCGTGGCTATTTTAGGGGCCATGTCTGAAGTGGCGTCCCTTAAGCAAGCGCCGGTCGAGGCCGAGAAGAGGGCGGCCTCGGAGCGCACCGAGCGGGAGAAGTATGAGGCCGAGGTTGGCAAGGTGTGGCAAGAGCTCCAGGCTCTTATGGAAAAACATGAGCGTTTGGACCTTGACTCAAAGACGCGAGCGTCCGAGCTCGCGGTGGCTATTGAAAATGCCAAGTCTGCCAAGGACGAATCCCAAAAGACCCTCCAGGAGTTGGATGAGGTGAAGAAGATAGCGGCGGGTAAGGCATTCTTTATGCAAAGCAAACACATAAACGTGAGTTACTTGTTACTTACCCGAATTCGGAGCTCTCCAGGAGCGTTCGCAGATCTTCCCCGGAGTGTGTCCGATGCCGCCGCATTCTATCGAGCCAAGGAGGGCAGCTCGACAGAGAAGGTGTTCTGTCTCTGTATACTGAGGCCGGACACCCCGTGCCCCTGAGCGACCAGCTGAAGCAACTGGTCGAGCTCCACAAGGCGGCCGAACAGGCCATGAAGGGCCTCATTATTCGGCTGTGGCCTGGAGGGGCTCTGCCTGTGAGCTATTTCGGGCTGGTGCGGCGGTTGGTGGAGGCCTGTCCAAGGCTCGAAGTCATCAAGCGCTCCGTCTGCATTGAAGGTGCCCGTGGGGCCCTTTCCCGTGCTAAGGTGCACTGGGGCAAGCTGGATGCTGAGAAGCTGGTGAAGGACGGGCCACCGCCGGGGAAAGAGCATCGCAAGCCCGAGAATTACTATAAGGATGTTCTGAAGGGTGCCTGCCTTGTGGCGGATGAATGTTCTAGGGATGTAATTTTTGAGTGAAACTTGCTCGTTTTGTCCTGTACGCTGAAAACTTGTTTATATGCGCTAAGCAATGCTGTTGGAATTTAAAATATTACCTTATGTGCGGCTGTTTATCAATTCTGAGAGATGGCGAGTTGTCGGCTTCTGCCCCCGTGCCGCTAGTGCTGGGGTGTTCGGGGATAAACCTGAGCGCTCTTTTTCCCATGTTTGGGTCCTTCGAGGGAGGCGCTCAGCCCAACGAACAAGGCAATCAGACTATAATGCGTGAATACTCTCACTTAGCCATAGAATTCTATAATTTTAAATTTCAGCGAAGCCCCTGGTATTCGGAAGACTGAGTTCGGGGCACTATCCACGCCTTGGCCGGACAGAGCCGGCTCCTCGCCCTAAGCGGCATAAGTCTTTAGGGACTCAAAAAACCTCTCGAACAGCGACCAGCTCTCGCTTCATCATGACAGTCAGTTTTAGCTTTCTCCACTGAGGTGCTCGACCCAGCTCAACTGGGGCAAAATCGCAGTGGTTCTCCTAGTGCTACCTTAGCCGATATAGCGGAATGTAAGGCACCAAAACATAGGAGCTGGGCAAACCCAACTATTGACCCAAGACATGATTCAGAGCCGATGCATATAGTGCTATAAGTTCGGGGTGCCGCACTTGTTAAAGTGTTCGGACTTCTCACACCTTATTGAGAGGTACTAAAGCCCCTGGCATATTTTGGCCGTACCAACGTGTACGGGTGCAACATGTCGTTAAGGAACATATATGAAGAAAAAAGGTAATGCAAAAATAGACAAAAGCTATGCATTTTTTATTAAAAAGGGCTGCGATCAAAGCAGAACGATACAAATAATGTGATAAGTGGAAGGTTGGACTAGTTAACATGTCCGTTCCAGGGGCAAGCTGCGGAATAGTATGCGGAACAGGTATACTGCTCGTGATAGAGACCACCTGGGAGTTCCGTACTGCGGCGTAGCTTGTCTGCTTCCCTGGTTCTTGCATCGTTTGTGTGGCAATTGAACTGCCAAACAGGCCTTCCGAAGGATGGAGTCCTGAAAGTAAGAGAAAATTAAAAAAATCGGCAGCCCCTGGTACGGTTTAAGCCGTATTTTTGGGTGTGTCATGATGGTGCCCCTCCCCCTGTAACCATGCTATCTCTAGAGCGTAGTTATGTACGCGAAGTACTGGCGTCGCCTTTTTGCGAGGGTTGGGGTTGGGGCCGCATTGCTACGCCTGCTCGGATCGTGCCAGGCGGTCTTGTTGTAGGTTACTCCGGGCGCGCTTGACGGTGTCCGGTCGTTTAGTGGCCGGACTGGAGAACTGCCTGGAGAGGCTGCTTTGTACTTCCGCTGCAAGGGCCGCCGTGTGCTCCTCCGTTCAGAGGGAGCATTCAGTGTTTCCATTGACCGTAATTACTCCTTGAGGGCCTGGCATCTTGAGCTTAAGGTATGCGTAGTGCGGTACCGCATTGAACTTAGCGAATGTGGTTCGCCCGAGCAGTGCGTGATAACCACTGCGAAACGGGACTATGTCGAAGATTAACTCCTCGCTTCAGAAATTATCCGGAGATCTGAAGACCACTTCAAGTGTGACACTGAGCCTGTACAGTTGGCCTCTACACCTGGTATTACGCCTTTAAAGGTCGTTTTGGTGGGCTTAATCCTCGAGGGATCTATGCCCATTTTCCGCACTGTATCCTGGTAAAGCAGGTTCAGGCTGCTGCCGCCGTCCATAAGGACTCTAGTGAGATGAAATCCGTCAATAATTGGGTCTAGAACCAATGCGGCGAATCCGCCATGACGGATGCTAGTGGGATGGTCCCTTCGATCAAAGGTGATCGGGCAGGAGGACCATGGGTTGAACTTTGGAGCGACTGGCTCTACCGCGTATACGTCCCCCAACCCGCGCTTCCGCTCCCTTTTGGGGACGTGGGTTGCATATATCATGTTCACCGTCCGCACTTGTGGGGGAAAACCCTTCTGTACACTGTTGTTCGGCGGCCGGGGCTCCTCATCGTCATCACTATGCAGCCCCTTGTCTTCATTTTCGGCGTTTAACTTGCCTGCCTACTTGAACACCCAACAATCCCTGTTGGTGTGATTGGCCGGCTTTTCGGGAGTGCCATGTATCTGACACAAGCGGTCGAGTATTCGGTCCAAACTGGACGGGCCCCTAGGATTCCTTTTGAATGGCTTTTTCCGCTGACCGGATTTAGAGCCTCTGAATCCGGCATTAACTGCCGTATCCTCAGCATTGTCGCCGTTAATGCGGCGCTTCTGCTTGTTGCTTTGCGACCTGCCACTACTGTCCCTGGTGTCTGAATTACCAGGGTTCTTGGTCATATTGTTGCTACGAGAAAGCCAGATGTCTTCTCCCGCGCAAAAGCGGGTCATGAGTGTCGTGAGTGCTGCCATAGATTTCGGCTTTTCCTGTCCAAGGTGCCGGGCCAGCCACTCGTCACGGATATTGTGCTTGAAGGCTGCTAGGGCCTCAGCGTCCGGACAGTCGACTATTTGATTTTTCTTTGTTAGGAACCGTGTCCAGAATTGCCTGGCCGATTCCTCTGGCTGCTGAATTACGTGACTTAGGTCATCGGCGTCTGGGGGTCACACATAAGTGCCCTGGAAATTGTCGAGGAATGCGGCTTCCAGGTCCTCCCAACAACTGATTGATCCTGTTGGCAAGCTGTTAAGCCAATGTCGAGCTGGTCCTTTAAGCTTGAGTGGGAGGTATTTGATGGCGTGGAAATCATCGCCGCGGGCCATGTGGATATGAAGGAGATAATCCTCGATCCATACCGCAGGATCTGTTGTGCCATCATATGATTCGATGTTTACGGGTTTGAAACCCTCGGGGATTTGATGATCCATTATTTCGTCTATAAAGCATAGTGGGTGTGTGGCGCCTCTGTACTAGGCGATATCATGACGTAGCTCCAATGAGCTGTGTTCGGCCCTGCCGAATTTGTGGCCGGCGTGACGGTTACCGTCTTTAGCCGTGGGGCGCCCACGCGATCCGTAGATCGAGCGTGTTTGCCTTGCCTTGTACTCCAACATGTCTCGTAAGTCCGGCGCATATTCCCGTGCCTTGGTATGGGGTGCGGCTTGAGTGGAGGGCTGGGAGGCCTCTCTGTCGCGGCCACGAGGTGGCTGGTCGGCCGCATCAAGTGCTTCCTCCTCTAATCGGGGTAGCAACCTACGCTTTGGGTAGCTCTTGGAGGGGCGTTCGAGTTTATGCTCTTCGACCGCAAGGACTTCAGTCCATCTGTCGACCAGCAAATCTTGATCAGCTCTAAGTTGTTGCTATTTTTTCTTGAGGCTTCTTGCCATGGCCATAAGCCTGCGTTGAAAACGCTCTTGCTAGATGGGATCCTCTGCCACGATGAATTCGTCGTCGTCGAGGCTTGCCTCGTCTTCTGAGGGAGGCATATAATTATCGTCCTCGACTTCTCTGTCTGCCGCTCTCTCGTGAGGGCTGGTTTCTCCATCCTCCTGTGCTAAGTCTTGCTGGAGGGGGTTTTCTTCGGCACTTTCCGGAGTATTATTATCTCCCGTGTTGGAATCACCGTGTTTGTTTTGGCGGGATTTTGAGCGGCGCCGCTGACGCCGGCGCTTAGGCTGTTTCTTGGAGGGGTCATCCTCCGCTGTTCCATCGCCATCTCCCTCTTTTGGGGTGTCCACCATGTATATGTCATATGACGAGGTGGCTTTCCAGGGCCTAGTAGGCGCTGGTTCTTCATCATCTCCTTCATCGGCGTCCATACCGTCGATGTCTTCGGAGTCGAAGTCGAGCATGTCGGTTAAGTCATCGATAGTGGCTACAAAGTGGGTGGTGGGTGGGCTTTGAATTTCTTCATCGTCCGTACCCCAACCTTGATGACCGTAGTCTGGCCAGGGCTCTCCTGATAAAGAGAGAGACTTCAGTGACTTCAGGATATCACCGAAAGGCGAGTGCTGAAAGATGTCCGCGGCAGTGAACTCCATAATCGGCGCCCAATCGGATTCGATCGGCAGGGGCGCGGAGGGTTCGGAGTCTGGAGAGGAGTCCGGCTCCTTGGAGTCACGAGTCTCACAGAGTACGGGGCTGGTGTTCGGCTCAATCGCCATTGGGGTCGCAGTCCCCGGGGTGGCGTCCAACCGCCCATCCTCGATCAGCGTAGTTGGCTCCAAATTAAGCGTCGGAGCCGATGCGGGTGCGGCCTCCAGGGCACTGTTCGGCGGCAGAGCTAGATCATGCTCGTCGTGACAGTGCGGCGTGCTCGGCAGTGGCTCGAATCCGTCGAAGATCAAGTCCCCGCGGATGTCAGCCGTGTAGTTTAAACTTCCAAATCTGACATGACGGCCAGGGGCGTAGCTTTCGATCTGCTCCAGACGGCCAAGCGAATTGGCCCGTAGTGCGAAGCCACCGAAGACGAAGATCTGTCCGGGGAGGAAGGTCTCACCCTGGACTGCATCGCTATCGATGATCGTAGGAGCCATCGAGCCTGACGGTGACGACACAGAGGAACTCTCAATGAAAGCACCAATGTCGGTGTCAAAACCGACGGATCTCGGGTAGGGGGTCCCGAACTGTGCGTCTAGGCCGGATGGTAACAGGAGGCAAGGGACACGAAGTTTTACCCAGGTTCGGGCCCTCTCGATGGAGGTAAAACCCTACGTCCTGCTTGATTAATATTGATGATATGGGTAGTACAAGAGTAGATCTACCACGAGATCGAAGAGGCTAAACCCTAGAAGCTAGCCTATGGTATGATTGTTGATGTGTACGTTGTCCTACGGACTAAAACCCTCCGGTTAATATAGACACCGGATAGGGTTAGGGTTACATAGAGTCGGTTACAATGGTAGGAGATCTACATATCCGTATCGCCAAGCTTGCCTTCCACGCCAAGGAAAGTCCCTTCCGGACACGGGACGGAGTCTTCAATCTTGTATCTTCATAGCCCAGGAGTCCGGCTGAAGGTATAGTCCGGCTATCCGAACACCCCCTAACCCAGGACTCCCTCAGTTGCTCTTCACTCGGAGTATCTTTTGAAACTTAGGCGAGTACGAGATCGCAGCTAAGCCTCCGAGTGAGAGGATTGCTCTTCACTTGGAGTATGTTTTCTAACTTAGGCAAGTACGGGATCGCAGCTAAGCCCCCGAGTGACTGGATTGCTCTTCACTCGGAGTATGTTTTGAAACTTAGGCAAATAAGGGAGCGCAGCTAAGCCCCCGAGTGAGAGGGTTGCTCTTCACTCGGAGTATTTTTTGAAACTTAGGCAAATCAGGATCGCTGCTAAGCCCCCGAGTGAGAGGGTTGCTCTTCACTCGGAGTGTTTTTTGAAACTTAGGCGAGTATGGGATCATAGCTAAGCCTCCGAGTGAGAGGGTTGCTCTTCACTCAGAGTATGTTTTGAAACTTAGGTGAGTACGGGATCGCAGCTAAGCCTCCGAGTGAGAGGATTGCTCTTCACTCAGAGTATGTTTTGTAACTTACGCGAGTACGGGATCGTAGGTAAGTCCTCGAGTGAGAGGGTTGCTCTTCATTCGGAGTGTTTTTTGAAACTTAGGCGAGTACAGGATCGTAGCTAAGCCCCCGAGTGAGAGGTTTGCTCTTCACTCGGAGTATGTTTTGAAACTTAGGCGAGTACAGGATCGCAGCTAAACCTCCGAGTGAGAGGATTGCTCTTCACTCTCGGAGTATGTTTTGTAACTTAGGCAAGTACGGGATCACAGCTAAGTCCTCGAGTTAGAGGGTTGCTCTTTACTCGGAGTATGTTTTGAAACTTAGGCGAATCGGGTTCGCGGCTAAGCCTCTGAGTGATAGGGTTGCTCTTCACTCGGAGCATGTTTTGAAACTTAGGTGAATCGGGTTCGCAGCTAAGCCACCCACTGGGGATTTCGACACATATTTTTATGTGAAAATAATCATTAAGAGACTGCAAAAATCATGTCTTTGATAAACAATCTGAAGGACTCTTATTACAACTCGACGATCCAAGCGCTTAGGTATAAAAGTGGCGGGGCAGATCCGCGTTCCACAAGTGTGGCTCGTCTTCTTTCTTGGCTACGTTCTAAAGGTGATACGCCCCATTGTGGAGCACCTTGGTTATGATGAAGGGCACCTCCCAGGCCGGAGCGAGCTTGTGAGGTCATTTCTGGTGCACTCGGGGCACAAGGTCTCCTTCCTGAAATGCTCGACCTCTGACATTTCGGGCATGGAATTGACGCATGTGTTGTTGATAAATGGTTGATCGGATCAGAGCCATCTCTCATTCTTCCTCTAGGAGATCAACTGCGTCCTGGCGTGCCTGTTCTGCTTCAGCTTCTGAGAAGAGTTCCACTCAGGGGGCATTGTGCAGAAAATCACTCAGAAACACAGCTTCAGCGCCATATACCATGAAGAAAGGGGTTCAATTAGTTGACTGATTAGGAGTCATTCTCAATCCCCATAAGATAGGTGGAAACTCAGTCACACAAGCTCTAGTTGCATGCTTGAGGTCGCGCATCAATCGGGGTTTCAACCCTTGTAGGATCAAGCCATTCGCTCTTTCAGCCTGTCCATTTTACTGCAGGTGCGCAACGGATGCGTAATTGACCCGAGTGCCTTGGGAAGCGCAGAATGCTCTGATCTCATCGGAATCAAAGTAGGAGCCATTATCTATGATAATGATGTGAGGGACTCCATATCTGAATATCAGCTCTCTGATGAAACTAATGGTAGTGCTTGAGTCAAGATTTTTGATAGGCTTGGCCTCGATCCATTTGGTGAACTTGTTGACTGCTACGAGCAAATGAGTGAAGCCGCGTCTGCCGGTCTTGACAGGTCCAACCATGTCCAGTCCCCAAACTGCAAATGGCCAGATGAGTGGAATAGTCTTCAAGGCGGAGCGGGCTTGTGGGACATGTTTGAGTAAAACTGGCAACCTTCGCACTTGTCGACTATATCTTTATCCTCGCAGCTAGTAGAATCCCGCTCGGTATGCTTTGGCCATGATGGTCTGACAGGACGCGTGGTGACCACATTTCCCTGAGTGGATCTCATTTAAGATCAGTCGACCTTCTTCTGGAGAAATGCACGCTGGGCTACTCCAGTAACACTTTCTCTGAAAAGTTGTCTGCTGATTACTATGAAGGCTTTGGACCTACGAACGATCTGTCGAGCCTCATCCTCATCTTCTGGAAGCTTCTGCCTGAGCAGATATGCAATGTATGGCACTGTCCAGTCGGGGGTGATTACCAAAACCTCCATGATCAGGTCGACAACCAATGGGACTTCAACTTCATTCGGATTGGTTGGGCTTATCGGTTGCGGGGGCTCCTCTGTAAAAGGATCTTCTTGAACTGAAGGGGTGTGGAGGTGCTCCAAAAACACATTACTGGGAATAGGCTTCCGAGTGGAACCTATCTTCTCCAGATCATCGGCTGCTTGATTTTTGAGTCAGGGTATATGGTGGATCTCCAACCCTTCAAACTTCTTCTCTAATTTTCTTACTACATTGCACTAACCAGTCATGGCAGGGCTCCTAATATCCCATTCCTTCATTACCTGATTGACCACCAAATCTGAGTCGCCATAGACCATCAGGCGATAGATGCCGAGTGAGATGGCCGTAGGCAACCCATATAGAAGTGCTTCGTATTAATATTCATTGTTGGAGGAATCAAAGTGAATATGGAGGACATAACTGAGCTTGTCGCCTCTTGGGGATACCAGGCCCACTCCAACACTAGAACCATTCAACATCTTAGACCCATCAAGGAACATAGTCCAATGTTCCGAGTGAACTTGAGTCGGCTGCTGTTGCGCAATCCACTCGGCCAAGAAATCTGCAATTGCCTGAGACTTAATTGCCTTTTTTGCTTCAACCTTGATATCAAGAGGGACAAGTTCAATTGCCCACTTCTCCACTCGACCAGTTGCATATTGATTGTTCAAAATTTCAGACAATGGAGCATCGCTGACGACTGAAATTGAGTGGTCTTGGAAGTAATGTGCAACTTTCTTCGCAGTCAAGTAGATTCCATAGACAAGCTTTTGGTAATGTGGGTACCTTTGCTTGGACGGAGTCAAGACTTCAGAAATGTAATACACTGGGCGTTGCACTTTTGAAGGCCTTGCCTTCTTCTTCTCGCTCGACTATGAGAATTATGCTGACAACCTGTCCAGTGGTTGTAATATATAACAATAGAGGCTCTTTGCTGACTGGAGCGGCAAGAACCGGCTAGGTGGAAAGCAGGGCTTTGAGCTCTACAAATGCTGCTTCAGCTTCAGGAGTCCACTCGAATGTATCAGACTTTTTCATCAGTCGATAAAGAGGCAGTGCCTTTGCACCGCGATGAGAGATGAACCGACTCAATGCTGCCAAACAACCTGTAAGCTTCTGAACATCATGCACACGCACAGGGCGTTTCATTCGGAGAATTGCTCCAACCTTTTCTGGGTTTGCATCAATCCCTCGTTTGGAAACGAGAAAACCAAGTAACTTTCCTCCTGGGACTCCGAATATACACTTGGATGGATTGAGCTTGATGTCATATCTTCTTAGATTTGTGAAGGTTTCAGCAAGGTCAGTCAGCAGGTCGGAACTATTGCGTGACTTGATCACGATGTCCTCCATGTAAGCTTCCACGTTCCGATTGATTTGAGTGAGCAGGCACTTTTGAATCATGCTCATGAACGTGGCACCAGCATTCTTGAGACCAAAAGGCATGGTGATATAGCAAAAACACCCGAAAGGGGTGATGAAGGCCGTTTTTATTTCATCAGGCCCGTACAGACGGATCTGATGGTACCTGGAATAGGCATCCAAAAAGGATAAACGCTCACATCCCACAGTCGAGTCAACAATCTGATCAATGCGGGGTAGAGGGAAATGATCTTTCGGGCAGACCCGATTGATATGCTTGAAATCAATACACATGCGGAGTGAATCGTCTTTCTTGGGACCATGACAACATTGGCGAGCCACTCGGAGTGGTATATCTCGCGAATGAACTTAGCGGACAGGAGCCGAGCCACTTCCTCGCCAATTGTCTTTCTTTTCTCCACGGCGAATCGACGGAGATGTTCCTTAACGGGTTTTTCCTTTGGGTCGACACGCAAACGGTGCTCAGCCAGTCCCCTGGGTACACCTAGCATGTTAGATGGTTTCCATGCAAAGATGTCCCGGTTCTCACGGAGGAACTGGATGAGCGCTTCTTCCTATTTGTTGTCGAGTGTTGTTGAAATGTGAGTCGGAGCAGCAGAGGGGTTCTCTAGGTGAATTTGTACTGGCTTTGTTTCTCCGGCCGACTGGAATGCTGACTCTGAAGCGGGCTCCACTGCTGCCATCTGTTTGTCAGCGATCTTGGAGCCCTTCTAGAGGCATTCCTCTGCCTCTGTCGATTTCCTGTGACTATGATCACACCTTTGGGTCCAGGCATCATCAACTTAAGATACACGTAACATGGGCGGGCCATGAAACAAGCATATGCGGGCCTGCCCAGAATAGCGTGATAGGCACTATGAAAATCCACTACTTCAAACGTCAACTTTTCCTTGCGGGGATTTTTTGAATCACCAAAAACCACATCAAGGGTGATCTGACCGAGTGAATCTGCTTTCTTTCCTGGGATGATTCTGTGGAATTGCATGTTGCTCTCACTGAGCTTGGACATCGGAATGCCCATCCCTCGGAGGGTCTCAGCATACAGAATGTTCAATCCACGGCCACCATCCATTAGAACCTTGGTCAGTCGGGTGCCCCCAACGATTGGATCGACCACCAACGCTTGCCGCCCGGGGGTTGCAACGTGTGCTGGGTGATCAGACTGGTCGAATGTAATGGGATTTTTCGACCACTTCAAATACGTCGTAGTTGCCGGAGCAACCATGTTCACTTCTATTTTGATAACTTTCAGTCGACTTTTGCTCTCAATGTAAGCAAAAATCACCAAAGTAGCATTGACATTGGGGTAACCATCATCTTCTTCCTTCTATTCCTCCTTATCGGAGTCCTTCTCTAGGGGCTGACCCACTCTGAACTGCTGAATCAGGAGCGACACTGTTGAGTGGTGTGCTTGGGTAAAATCAGGTTACCCTCCTCATCTTTCTTCGTGTGTATATGACACAGTAAATCCAGGACATCGTTGCCGGACTGATCTTTCACCTTTTTGGGCACCCACGGCCCCTTAGGCTTTCCTTTGAACTTCCCTTGATTCAGAACTGCGGATTTAGCGGAACCTGCCACTTCAGCTTTACGTTACTGCTTCCGACCGGAATTTCCTCCTCCGGTGTCTTGGGCGACTGGTTTTCTTTTTTCGCTGTGGAGTCGGTCTTCCTCTTCACCGTTAGCATACCGAGTAGGTTTTTCCATCTCCGGACCGACCGAATTTCAGGTTGAGCTCTCTGTATCGGATGCCCTCTTTAAAGGCGCAAACTGCCTGATGCGCTGACACATTTTATACCGTATGATGAAGGGTAGTCCATCTCTGGATGAAATCTCTCAAAGTCTCATTCGGCTTCTGAACACAGTGCTGCAATTCAGTTAGCCCAGCGGGTGCTACCTCTTGAGCACCGCGTTTGATTTCCCTGAAGAGGAGAGGATGATGCAGCAAAGTAGCGTAAGTATTTCCCTCAGTTTTTGAGTCCCTCGTACCTACACAAAAACAATAGATCAACGCAACCAACGCGCTTAGGGGTTGTCAATCCCTTCACGGTCACTTACAAAAGTGAGATCTGATAGAGATGATAAATAATATTTTTGGTATTTTTGGTATAGAGATGCAAAGTAAAAAGTAAAAGGCAAAGTAAAAGCAAAGCAATAATAAAGTAATGGAGATTGATATGATGAGAAAGAGACCCGGGGGCCATAGGTTTCACTAGTGGCTTCTCTCAAGAGCATAAGTATTCTACGGTGGGTGAACAAATTATTGTTGAGCAATTGACAGAATTGAGCATAGTTATGAGAATATCTAGGTATGATCATGTATATAGGCATCACGTCCGAGACAAGTAGACCGACTCCTGCCTGCATCTACTACTATTACTCCACTCATCGAATGCTATCCAGCATGCATCTAGAGTATTAAGTTAAAAACAGAGTAACGCCTTGAGCAAGATGACATGATGTAGAGGGATAGTTTCATGCAATATGATAAAAAAACCATCTTGTTATCCTCGATGGCAATAATACAATACGTGCCTTGCTGCCCCTACTGTCACTGGGAAAGGACACCGCAAGATTGAACCCAAAGCTAAGCACTTCTCCCATGGCAAGAAAAACCAATCTAGTAGGCCAAACCAAACTGATAATACGAAGAGACTTGCAAAGATAACCAATCATACATAAAAGAATTCAGAGAAGATTCAAATATTATTCATAGATAGACTGGATCATAAACCCACAATTCATCGGTCTCAACAAACACACCGCAAAAAGAAGATTACATCGAATAGATCTCCATGACAGAGGGGGAGAACATTTTATTGAGATCCAAAAGGAGAGAAGAAGCCATCTAGCTACTAACTATGGACCCATAGGTCTGAAGTAAACTACTCACACTTCATCGGAGAGGCTTGGATGATGATGTAGAAGCCCTCCGTGATCGATGCCCCCTCTGGCGGAGCTCCGGAACAGGCCTCAAGATGGGATCTCGAGGATACAGAAAGTTGCGGCGGTGGAATTAGGTTTTTGGCTCCGTATCTAATCGTTTGGGGATACATGGATATATATGGGAGGAAGAAGTACGACGGTGGAGCTTCAAGGGGCCCACGAGGCAGGGGGCGCGCCCTAGGGGGGACGCGCCCTCCACCCTCGTGACCGCCTCGTGGCTTTCTTGACGGAGGGTCCAAGTCTCCTGGGTCTTATCTGATGAGAAAATCACGTTTCGGGAGGTTTCATTCCGTTTGGACTCCGTTTGATATTCCTTTTCTTCGAAACCCTAAAACAGGCAAAAAATAGCAATTCTGGGCTGGGCCTCCGGTTAATAGGTTAGTCCCAAAAATAATATAAAAGTGGATAATAAAGCCCAATAATGTCCAAAATAGTAGATAATATAGCATGGAGCAATCAAAAATTATAGATACGTTGGAGACGTATCAAGCATCCCCAAGCTTAATTCCTGCTCGTCCTCGAGTAGGTAAATGATAAAAACAGAATTTTTGATGCGAAGTGCTACTTGGCATAATTTCAATGTAAATCTTCTTAATTGTGGTATGAATATTCAGATCCAAAAAGATTCAAGACAAAAGTTCATGTTGACATAAGAATAATAATACTTCAAGCATACTAACAAAGCAATTATATCTTCTCAAAATAACATGGCCAAAGAAATCTATCCCTACAAAATCATATAGTCTGGATATGCTCTATCTTCACCACACAAAGTATTTAAATCATGCACAACCCCGTTGACAAGCCAATTAATTGTTTCATACTTTTGACATTTTCAAAACTTTTTCGATCTTCATGCAATACATGAGCGTGAGCCATGGATATAGCACTATATGTGGAATAGAATGGTGGTTGTGGAGAAGACAAAAAGAGGGGAAGATAGTCTCACATCAACTAGGCATATCAACGAGCTATGGAGATGCCCATCAATAGATATCAATGTGAGTGAGTAGGGATTTCCATGCAACGGATGCACTAGAGCTATAAGTATATGAAAGCTCAACAAAAGAAACTAAGTGGGTGTGCATCCAACTCGCTTGCTCACGAAGACCTAGGGCATTTTGAGGAAGCCCATCATTGGAATATACAAGCCAAGTTCTATAATGAAAAATTCCCACTAGTATATGAAAGTGACAGAATGAGAGACTCTCTATCATGAAGATCATGGTGCTACTTTGAAGCACAAGTGTGGTAAAAGGATAGTAACATTGTCCCTTCTCTCTTTTTCTCTCTCTTTTTTTTCTTTGGGCCTTCTCTTTTTTTATGGCCTCTTTTTTTTCGTCCGGAGTCTCATCCCAACTCGTGGGGGAATCATAGTCTCCATAATCCTTTCCTCACTTGGGACAATGCTCTAAAAATGATGATCATCACACTTTTTATTTTTCTTACAACTCAACAATTACAACTCAATACTTAGAACAAAATATGACTCTATATGAATGCCTTCGGTGGTGTACCGGGATATGCAATGAATCAAGAGTGACATGTATGAAAGAATTATGAACGGTGGCTTTGCCACAAATACGATGTCAACTACATGATCATGCTAGCAATATGACAATGATGGAGCGTGTCATAATGAACGGAATGGTGGAAATTTGCATGGCAATATATCTCGGAATGGCTATGGAAATGCCATGATAGGTAGGTATGGTGGCTGTTTTAAGGAAGGTATTTGGTGGGTGTATGATACCGGCGAAAAGTGTGCGGTATTAGAGAGGCTAGCAACGGTGGAAGGAAGGAAAGTGCGTATAATCCATGGACTAAACATTAGTCATAAAGAACTCATATACTTATTGCAAAAATCTAGAAGTTATCAAAGCAAAGTATTACGCGCATGCTCCTAGGGGGATAGATTGGTAAGAGAAGACCATCGCTCGTCCCCGACCGCCACTCATAAGGAAGACAATCAATAAATAAATCATGCTCCGACTTCATCACATAACGGTTCACCATACGTGCATGCTACGGGAATCACAAACTTTAACACAAGCATTTCTCAAATTCGCAACTACTCAACTAGCATGACTCTAATATCACCATCCTCATATCTCAAAACAATTATCAAGCATCAATTTTTTTCTTAGTATTCAACGCACTCAAAAGAAAGTTTTACAAATCTTGAATACCAAGCATATTATTATTAAGCAAATTACCATGCTATTAAGACTCTCAAAATAATATAAGTGAAGCATGAGAGATCAATAGTTTCTATAAAAAAAATCCACCACCGTGCTCTAAAATATATAAGTGAAGCGCTAGAGCAAAGCTATAAAACTCAAAAGATATAAGTGAAGCACTAGAGTATAACTATAGAGCTCAAAAGATATAAGTGAAGCACATAGAGTATTCTATCAAATTCCAAATTATGTATGGCTCTCTCAAAAGGTGTGTACAGAAAGGATGATTGTGGTAAACTAACAAGCAAAGACTCAAATCATAAAAGACACTCCAAGCAAAACACATATCATGTGGTGAATAAAAATATAGCTCCAAGTAAAGTTACCGATAGAAGTAGACGAAATAGGGGATGCCTTCCGGGGCATCCCCAAGCTTTGGCTTTTAGGTGTCCTTAGATTATCTTGGGGGTGCCATGGGCATCCCCAAGCTTAGGCTCTTGCCACTCCTTGTTCCATAATCCATCAAATCTTTACCCAAAACTTGAAAACTTCACAACACAAAACTTAAAGTAGAAAACTCGTGAGCTCCCTTAGCGAAAGAAAACAAAAGACCACTTCAAGGTACTGTAATGAACTCATTATTTATTTATATGGGTGTTAAACCTACTGTATTCCAACTTCTCTATGGATTATAAACTATTTTACTAGCCATAGATTCATCAAAATAAGCAAACAACACAC